>NW_027512533.1:30000-330000 GCF_048772815.1 Callospermophilus lateralis | reverse complement strand
ATATACAGATTGCAGAATCACATCAATTGCACAACCATTGATTTACATATTGCCATTCTGGTGACTGTTGTATTCTGTTGCCTTTCCTATCCTCTACTATCCCCCCTCCCCCTCCCCTCCCCTCTTCTCTCTCTACCTCCTCTACTGTAATTCATTTCTCCCCCTTATATTTTTCCTCCTTTCCCCTCATTTCCTCTTGTATGTAATTTTGTATACCCCTGAGGGTCTCCTTCCATTTACATGCAATTTTCCTTCTCTCTCCCTTTCCCTCCCACCTCTCATCCCTGTTTAATGTTAATCTTCTTCTCATGCTCTTCATCCCTACTCCGTTCTTAGTTAATCTCCTTATATCAAAGAAGATATTTGGCATTTGTTTTTAAGGGATTGGGTAGCTTCACTTAGCATAACCTGCTCTAATGCCATCCATTTCCCTCCAAATTCTATGATTTTGTCATTTCTTAATGCAGAGTAATATTCCATTGTGTATAAATGCCACATTTTTTTATCCATTCTTTTATTGAAGGACATCTATGTTGGTTCCACAGTCTTGCTATTGTGAAATGCGCTGCTATGAACATGGATGTAGCAGTGGCCCTATAGTGTGCTCTTTTTAGGTCTTTAGGGAATAGACCGAGAAGGGCAATAGCTGAGTCAAATTGTGGTTCCATTCACAGCTTTCCACGAAATCTCCATACTGCTTTCCAAATTGGGTGCACCAATTTGCAGTCCCACCAGTAATGTACAAGAGTACACTTTTCCCGACATCCTCGCCAGCACTTGTTGGTGTTTGACTTCCTAAAGGCTGCCAATCTTACTGGAGTGAGATGGTATCTTAGGGTGGTTTTTATTTGCATTTCTCTGACTGCTAGAGATGGTGAGCATTTTTTCATATACTTCTTGATTGATTGTATGTCCTCCTCTGAGAAATTTCTGTCCAGGTCCTTGGCCCATTTGTTGATTGGGTTATTTGTTATCTCATTGTCTAATTTTTTTAGTTCTTTGTATATTCTGGATATTAGGGCTCTGTCTGAAGTGTGAGGAGTAACGATTTGTTCCCAGGACGTAGGCTACCTATTTACCTCTCTTATTGTTTCTTTTGCTGAGAAAATAACTTTTTAGTTTGAGTAAGTCCAATTTGTTGGTTATAGTTATTAACTGTTGTGCTATGGGTGTCCTATTTAGGAATTTGGATCCCAACCCCACAGTATGTAGATCATAGCCAACTTTTTCTTCTATCAGACACCATGTCTCTGATTTGATATCAAGTTCCTTGATCCACTTTGAGTTAACTTTTGTGCATGGTGAGAGAAAGGGATTCAGTTTCATTTTCTTGCATATGGATTTCCAGTTTTCCCAACACCATTTGTTGAAGATGCTAGCCTTCTTCCATTGCATGCTTTTAGCCCCTTTATCGAATATAAGATAGTTGTAGTTTTGTGGATTGGTTTCTGTGTCGTCTATTCTGTACCATTGGTCCACCCGCCTGTTTTGGTACCAGTACCATGCTGTTTTTGTTTCTATTGCTCTGTAGTATAGTTTGAAGTCTGGTATAGCTATACCGACTGATTCACACTTCCTGCTTAGCAATGTTTTTGCTATTCTGGGTCTTTTATTTTTCCATATGAATTTCATGATTGCTTTCTCTATTTCTACAAGAAATGCCATTGGGATTTTGATTGGCATTGCATTAAACCTATTGAGAACTTTTGTTAATATCGCCATTTTGATGATGTTAATTCTACCTTTCCATGAACAGGGTATATTTTTCCATCTTTTAAGATCTTCTTCAATTCTCTCTTTAGGGTTCTGTAGTATTCATTGTATAAGTCTTACACCTCTTTTGTTAGGTTGATTCCCAAGTACTTTATTTTTTCTGAGGATATTGTGAATGGGGTGGTTGTCCTCATATATATTTTAGAGGATTTGTCGCTGATATACAGGAATGCCTTTGATTTATGCCTGTTGATTTTATATCCTGCCACTTTGCTGAATTCATTTATTAGCTCTAATAGTTTCTTTGTAGACCCTTTTGGGTCTGCTAGGTATAGAATCATGTCATCTGCAAATAGTGATAATTTGAGTTCTTCTTTTCCTATTTTTATGCCTTTAATTTCTTTTGTCTGTCTAATTGCACTGGCCAGTGATTCAAGAACTATGTTGAACAGAAGTGGTAAGAGAGGCCATGCCTGTCTTGTACCAGATTTTAGAGGGAATGCCTTCAGTTTTTCTCCATTCAGAATGATGCTAGGCTGAGGCTTAGCATAGATTTCTTTTACAATATTGAGGTATGTTCCTGTTATCCCTAGTTTTTCTAGAGTTTTGAACATAAAGGGATGCTGTACTTTGTCGAATGCTTTTTCCGCATCTATCGAGATGATCATATGGTTCTTATATTTAAGCCTATTGATGTGGTGAATAACATTTATTGATTTTCGTATATTGAACCAACCTTGCATCCCAGGGATAAATCCTACCTGATCATGGTGCACAATTTTTTTGATATGTTTTTGTATCCGGTTCGCGAGAAGTTTATTGAGCATTTTTGCATCTAGGTTCATTAGAGATATTGGTCTGTAGTTTTCTTTCTTTGGAGTGTCTTTGTCTGGTTTAGGAATCAGGGTGATGTTGGACTCATAGAATGAATTTGGAAGTTCTCCCTGTTTTTCATTTTCCTGAAATAGCTTGAAAAGTATTGGTATTAGTTCCTCTTTAAAGGTTTTGTAAAACTCTGCTGTATACACATCCGGTCCTGGGCTTTTCTTAGTTGGTAGTCTTTTGATGGTTTCTTTATTTCCTCAGTTGATATTCGTCTGTTTAGGTTGTCAATATCCTCCTAACTCAATCTGGGCAAATCATATGACTTAAGAAATTTATCGATGCCTTCACTATCTTCTAATTTATTGGAGTATAAGGATTCAAAATAATTTCTGATAATCTTCTGTATTTCTGAAGTGTCTGTTGTGATATTGCCTTTTTCATCCCATATGCGAGTAATTTGAGTTCTCTCTCTTCTTCTCTTCATTAGCGTGGCTAAGGGTCTGTCAATTTTATTTATTTTTTCAAAGAACCAACTTTTAGTTTTGTCAATTTTTTCAATTGTTTCTTTTGTTTCAATTTCATTAATTTTTGCTCTGAATTTAATTATTTCTTGTCTTCTACTTTTTTGCTGTTTTTTTGCTCTTCTTTTTCTAGGACATTGAGTTGAAGTATTAGATCATTTATTTGTTGGTTTGTTTCTTTTTTTAAGGAATGAACTCCAAGCAATAAATTTTCCTGTTAGAACTGCTTTCAATGTGTCCCATAGATTTCGATATGTTGTGTCTGTGTTTTCATTTATCTCTAAGAATTTTTTAATATCCTCCTTGATGTCTTCTATAACCCATTTATCATTCAGTAACCTATTTTTCGTTCTCCAATTGATGCATGATTTTTCCTTACTTCTTTTATCGTTGATTTTCAATTTCATTTCATTATGTTCAGATAAGATGCATGGTATTATCTCTACTCCTTTCTATTGTCTAAGAGTTGCCATGTGACATAATATATGATCTATTTTTGAGAAGGATCCAAGTGCTGCTGAGAAAAAAGTGTAACTGCTTGATCTTGGGTGGTATATTCTATATATGTCAATTAAGTCTAGGTTATTAATTATGTTATTGAGTTCTATAGATTCCTTATTCAACTTTTCTTTGTAAGATCTATCCAGTGGTGAGAGAGGTGTGTTGAAGTCTCCCATAATTATTGTATGGTGGTCTATTAGACTCTTGAACTTGAGAAGAGTTTGTTTGATGAACATAGCTGCACCATTGTTTGGGGCATATATATTTATGATTGTGATGTCTTGTTGGTGTATGGTTCCCTTGAGCTGTATGTAGTGTCCCTCTTCATCCCTTTTGATTAACTTTGGCTTGAAATCTATTTTATTTGATATGAGTATGGACACTCGTGCTTGTTTCCGAAGTCCATAAGAGTGATATGATATTTCCCAACCTTTCACCTTCAGTCTATGTATGTCTTTTCCTATCAAATGCGTCTACTGAAGGCAGCATATTGTTGGGTCTTGTTTTGTGATCCATTCTACTAGCCTGTGTCTCTTAATTCATGAGTTTAAGCCATTAACATTTAGGGTTATTATTGAGATATGGGTTGTTCTTCCAGTCATATTGGTTTATTTATGTTACTAAACATGGTTTGTTTTCCTCTTTGATTATTCCCCCTCTTTACTGTACTCCCTCCCGCTGTTGGTTTTCATTGTTATTTTCCATTTCCTCTTCCTGCAATGTTTTGCCGAGGATGTTTTGAAGAGATGGTTTTCTAGCTGCAAATTCTTTTCACTTTTGTTTATCATGGAAGGTTTTAATTTCATCTTCCATACTGAAGCTTAATTTTGCTGGATACACAATTCTTGGTTGGAACCCATTTTCTTTCAGTGTTTCAAATATGTTATTCAAGGATCTTCTAGCTTTCAGAGTCTGTGTTGAAAGATCAGCTGTTATCCTGATTGGTTTACCCCTAAATGTAATCTGCTTCCTTTCTCTTGTAGCTTTTAAAATTCTCTCCTTATTCTGTATGTTGGGCATCTTCATTATAATGTGTCTAGGTGTGGATCTCTTATGATTTTGCACATTCGGCGTCCCGTAGGCTTCTAGGATATGGGATTCTGTCTCATTCTTCAAGTCTGGGAAGTTTTCTCGTATTATTTCATTGAATAGATTGCTCATTCCTTTTGTTTGGAACTCTATACCTTCCTGTATCCCAATGACTCTTAAGTTTGGTCTCTTTATGTTATCCCATATTTCTTGAATGTTCTGCTCATGGTTTCTTAACAGCTTTGCTGAGCTGTTTATGTTCTTCTCCAGTTGAAATACTTTGTCTTCATTTTCTGATGTTCTATCTTCTAAGTGTTCTACTCTGCTGGTAGTATTCTCAATTGAGTTTTTAATTTGGTTTATTGTTTCCTGCATTTCCAGGATTTCTGTTTGTTTGTTTTTTATAACCTTGATCTCCCTGTATAATTGATCTTTTGCTTCTTGTATTTGTTTATGTAATTCATTTTCGAAGTGCTCGAAGTGGTCTTTCATTGTCTGATTATGCTGTCTAATGTCTTCCTTGAGACTCCAGATAATCTGAAGCATGTATATCCTGAATTCTTTATCTGACATTCCATCTGCTGCAGATATTACCTCTTCTAAAGTTGAGTTGACCTGCATTGCTTGTGGTCCTTTCTTTCCTTGTCTTTTCATACTGATCGCGTTTCTTTCTGCTTGGTGAAACTGTTTTGTTATTGATTTTCCCCCTATATATTTATATTGCTCTTATATAGTTGCAAAGTCTCCCTCGCAGGCTTTGGCGGTGGTTCTGCCCCTCCTCCAATTGGGGCAATGTGCCTACTACGCCAGCAGGCTGCTGTGCCTCTACTTTCGGTGGGCCTGTTCTTTCGGTGGTCACAGGTTCGCCTCCCTTGCAGGCGTGAGAAGCGGCTCTGCACCTCTGCTGGCCGCTAGGCCTGTTCTGTCTGTCGTTTGCAGGTCTGTCTACCTAACAGGTGCTGGTGGCGGCTCTGCCCCTCCCCCAAACGGGGTGATGTGTCAGACGGCCACTGGGCCTGTTTTATCAGTGGTCACGGTATCGCCTACCTTGCAGGTGGGTGGGGCAGCTGTGACCCTCTGCAGGTTTCTGGGCCTGACCTGCCGGTGGGTCGCAGGTCATTCATTTTTTAGTTCTAGTAGTTTTTGTACACCTTTTTGTGTCTTCTATGTATAGAATAATGTCACCCGAAAATAGTGATAATTTGCGTTCTTATTTTCTTATTTTTATGCCTTTTATTTGTTTAGTATGTCTAATTGCTCTGGCCAGTGTTTCGAGAACTATATGGAATAGAAGTGGTGAGAGAGGGCATCCCTGTCTTGTTCCAGATTTTAGAAGAAATGCCTTCAATTTTTCTCCATTCATAATGATGCTAGCCTGAGGCTTAGCATAGATAGCTTTTACAATGTCGAGGTAACTTCCTGTTATCCCTATTTTTTCTAATGTTTTGAACATAAAGGGATGCTGTACTTTGTCAAATGCTTTTTTTGCTTCTATCGAGATGATCATATGGTTCTTATCTTTAAGTCTATTGATGTGGTGAATAACATTTATTGATTTCCGTATATTGAACCATCCTTGCATCCCAGCTATGAATCCTACTTGATCATGGTGCATAATTTTTTTGATGTGCCTTTGTATTCGATTCACCAGAGTTTTATTGAGGATTTTTGCATGTAGGTTCATCAGATATATTGGTCTGTAGTTTTCTTTCTTTGAGGTGTCTTTTTCTGATTTCGGAATCAGCGTGATGTTGGCCTCATAGAATGAATTTGGAAGAGCTCCCTCTTTTTCTCTATGCTGAAATAACTTGAAAAGTATTGGTATTAAATCTTCTTTAAATGTTTTGTAAAACTCCGCTGTATAGCCATCCATTCCTGGGCTTTTCTTGGTTTGTAGTCTTTTGATTGCTTCTTCTGTTTCATCCATTGACATTGGTCTGTTTAAATTGTGTGTATCCTTCTGACTCAGTCTGGGAATATCATATGACTTAAGAAATTTATCGATGTCTTCACTATATTCTATTTTATTGGAATATAGGTTTTCTAAATAATTTCTAATTGTCTTCTGTATTTCGGAAGCATCTGTTGTAATATTGCCTTTTTCATCCCATATGTTAGTAATTTGAGTTCTCTCTCTTCTTCTCTTCATTAGCATGCCTAAGGGTCTGTCGAACATATTTATTTTTTCGAAGAACCACCTTTTAGTTTTGTTAATTTTTTCAATAGTTTCTTTTGTTTCAATTTCGTTGATTTCTGCTCTGATTTTAATTATTTCTTGCTTTCTGCTACATTTTTTGTTGTTTTGCTCTTCCTTTTCTAGGGCTTTGAGTTGAAGTGTGAGCTCATTTATTTGTTCGTTTTTACTTTTTTTCAGGAATGACCTCCAGGCGATGAATTTCCCTCTTAAAACTGCTTTCATTGTCTCCCATAGATTCTGATATATTGTGTCTGTATTTTCATGTATCTCTAAGAATTTTTTGATTTCCTCCTTTATATCTTCTGTAACCCACTGATCATTCAGTAACATATTGTTCATTTTCCATGTGATGTAGGATTTTTCCTTCCTTTTTTTATCATTGGTTTCCAGTTTCATTCCATTATGATCAGAAAAAATTCATGGTATTATCTCAACCCCTGTATATTTACTGAGGGTTGCCCTATGACATAATATATGGTCTATTTTTGAGAAGGACCCACGTGCTACTGAGAAAAAAGTATATCCACTTGATGATGATTGATATATTCGATATATGTCAGTTAAGTCTAGGTTATTGATTGTGATATTGAGTTCTATAGTTTCTTTATTCACTTTTGTTTGGAGGATCTGTCCAATGGTGAGAGAGGTGTGTTGAAGTCACCCATAATTATTGTGTTGTGGTCTATTTCATTCTGGAACTTGAGGTGAATTTGTTTTTTGAACATTGCAGCACCATTATTTGGTGCATAAATATTGATAATTTTTATGTCTTGTTGATGAATGGTTCCTTTTAACAGTATATAATGTCCTTTCTTATCCCTTTTGATTAAATTAGTCTTGAAGTCGATTTTATTCGATATGAGCATGGCCACCCCTGCTTGCTTATGGGGAGCGTTGCATGGTATATTTTTTCCAAAACTTGCACCTTCAGCCTGTGTATGTCTTTTCCATTCAGATGTGCCTCCTGGAGGCAATATATTGTTGGATTCATTTTTAATCCAAGTTACCAGCCTATGTCGCGTTATTGGAGAGTTTAAGCCATTAACATTTAGAGTCACTATTGGTATATGGTTTGTACTGCCGCTCATGATTGATGATTCATCTTTTTTTTTTTAATTTAGTTTGTTTCTCCATGATTAGCTTTTCCCCCACCCTCAGTCATTACTGAGGCACTTCCCACTGATGGTTTTGGTTGTTGATTTTCATTTCTTCTTCGTGTATTGTTTTGCTCAAGATGCTTTGCAATGCTGGTTTTCTGGCTACAAATTTTTTTACCTTTTGTTTATCATGAAATATTTTTATTTCATCGTCATACCTGCAGCTTAATTTTGCTGGATACAGAATTCTTGGTTGGCATTCATTGTCTTTCAGTGTTTGAAATACGTTGCTCCAGGATCTTCTCGCTTTCAGCGACTGTGATGAAAAATCCATTCTCAACCTTATTGGTTTACCCCTTAATGTAATCTGCCTCCTTTCTCTTAGAGCTATTAATATTTTCTCTTTGTTTTGTATATTGGATATCTTCATAACAATGTGTCTTGGTGTTGGTCTACTGTGATTTTGTGTTCTCCGTGTCCTGTAAGCATGTCCAATTTGTATATCTATTTACTTTGTATTTCTAGAAATATTTCTGTAATTATTTCATTCAATAGATTACTAATTCCCTTGGTTTGAATCTGTGTACCTATCCAGATGACTCATTAATTTTTTTTTATGTTATCCCATATCTCTTGGATGTTTTACTCATGATTTTTTACCAGCCTTTCTGTGTTGGCTAGATTCATTTCAAGATGATATATTTTGTCTTCATTATCTGACATTCTGTCTTCTACTTGCTCCACAGTGTTAGTGATATTCTCAATTGACTTTTTAATTTGGTTTATCGTTTCCTTCATTTCTAGAATTATTGTTTGATTTTTTTATAATCTCTATCTCCTGATAAAGATGCATAACTTCTTCTTTTATCTGTTTATGTAATTCATTTTCAATGTGTTCTTTCACTGTTTGGATTTGCTGTCTCGTATCCTCTTTAAGTTTCAATTCCATCTGTCTAAGGTATTCCTTGAGTTCTTTATATGACCATTTTTCTGATGACTATAGGTCCTCCTGAATATTTTGGCTGTCCTTCGTTGTTTGTACTTATTTTCTTCCTTGATTTTTTGTGCTGCTCATGTTACTTCTTGCTCTGTTTGACTGTTGAGTTACTGCTTACTCTTATAAATTTATTTGATGCTTGGAAGAAAAGATATTAGAAAGAAAGGGAAGAAGTCACTAAAGCGAATGAGAGTAGGCAGGTAGAATTCGAGGAAGGGGAAATCAGAAAATTGAAAAGAAATGATAAGACAAAAGAAAAAATAGAAAAGAAAGAAAGAAAGAAAAAAATTTAAAAATAATGATCATTTAAAAGATGTAAATTAAAGTTTAAAATAATAATAATAATAAAATAAAAATATTTTAAAAATGAAAACATATTAAAAAGTTAAAGTACAACAACAAAAAATATGAATTTACATAAAGAATCTAAACCCCACACTCAGTAGGCCTCAAGTTGGAGAAGTAGAGCAGTATTAACGCCAGGCCTATTTTTTCACTTCTGTTTCACAGGAAGGCAGTCCAGGCAACCCTGATGTTAGGCAAATGAGGGGCAAGGGAGCTTATTTTGGACACGGACGTGGGCTGTGTACCTCATGGAAACCTCCAGCCTGAGGTTATGATGAGTGTCTACATGGAAGAAGATGAGGGCCATGTTGGGGTGTTTTGGTTTTAACTGTGAACATTTGTATGGCGGTAGGAAGAGATGACTGGGTACACCTGGGCTTGAACTCTTGTGTGATTCAACATAGAGACTGAGTTCTGGAATTGACCTCAGAGAAGTATTGCCATGGATTGTGTTGGGCTTTTAGAAGGCCATGCATGAGAGTCGCCCTTGGAAAGTGAGATCTACGCCCAAGTTGGCTTTCCACAGAGCAAAGGGAATCTCAGCCAGGATATCACATGATTTTATTCTGAAAGACTTGGCAGCCATAGTTGAGAGTGAAAACACACATGGACCTCACATTGTAGACCTCAATGGGCCTGGCTTCATGTGACCTTTTGGCCACCCTTTGGGAAGCCTTGCCTCTGAGAGTTCTCCAGAGCTTTCATTGAAGTGAGCTTACTCAACATTTAATGGTTAATGAATGAATTGAAACCCACAGTGCCTACAACTTCTTCCTTGAATAATGGCTAGATGAATACCATGAAATTTTTGAAATTCCCAAGACTAGGTGTCACAGGAGAACCTTTGGATGTCCTCTAGCTGATCATGAGAATACAAGACATTGCCATTATTGACTGGGTTTCATGAAAATGGTGTATAACAGAGATGCAAGTAAGTTGGAACCTGCTGATTAGTGTTCCTAGAGCCGTGGTGGGCAGGTGTGTGATAAAATATCTCTGGTGTGGCCATGTTTATCTGCCATTGGTGTCCAAATAACTTGTGACTGACATTTTGCAGCCAGTAGACCTTTATATGTAAAAGAATCTTGTTATATGGAGAGGTTTCAGGGCAATGTTCAGAATCAGGTTTCTATGGTCAATGTTGCAAGCTATGTAGGATAGAAGCCTGGTTGGTGCATTCTCCAACAGAACCCAACCCACCACAACTGAAAGAACTCCCTACAGCACTGTGTCCCAGTTGAACTCTTTTTATTTCATGAAGCAAATACCACACTCCTAGTGCAACAGCAAAAAACACCACAAAGAGTGGAGGATGACCAAATGGCTTCACAGTCCAGATGAGGAGACACTTGCCCTCAGTGGCCACAGTTTACCTACAAAGAGAAAATTCAGCACTGCTGCCTCATGTTCATCGGAAAATAAGAAACCATGTCATCCATGTCACATAGATGCAGACCCAGCTTTGATGGTCTCACTACAAAGGAAGCTAATGCTCCTGACAACAAAATATATTTCAAGTGCTCACCCTCAGAGGTAGTTTCTCCAGATGTTAGGCCAGCAGAGCTTCATGTTTGTGGAGTGTTTACCCTGTCCCTTACTTTTGGAAACTCCTCTACCACCTCCAAATTTGTGAACTCCTGAGCATTTTCTATAACAGGAATGTATTCACAGATTTTCTAACTCTTCTCCTCTAATTGTGTCTTACATGGGGCGAAGGTAATGCCAAGGCATTGTTCTGAATGAGAGTGGGAAGATTTTTGTGTAGCACATATTTGCATACACATTGGATACATTTTCCAATTTTCCATTCGAAATACTGAATCCCTGACACTAACAAATTCCCTTCTAGACTTTTACTTCTAATCTTAATATGATGGAGAAAAATAACCCAAACAAAATAGAAATACAAGAGGTTCACAGGAGGCATGGTGTATAGTTGGACTTGCCTTTCCTATGATAAATGGTAGGTGCTATAAATCTAGCAAATTTTTATTGAAACAGTTCTTTATGTGTTTTAAAAGTTAACAAATATGTGAATAACTGTCTCCCTTTCTCTGTAGTCCATTCAGCACATGTATTTTTTTATGCACATATTGAATTCTATCTGGTATCACACATACATTTTGTGAGGTGGCTGACTTGGCAGATACAAACTGTAAGAAAACATCACTCCTACTAAACGCTGTTGGAACTGAAAATTCAACATATGGGTCAGCTTTCTAGTTGAACAACATAAATTGATGTTCAGGAAAATGAGTATTTTTGGATCTGTGGATGATATATATTTCATGGTGAATTTCAATTGGCATACATAATGCTACTTTTTAATGTCTCTCTCTGTGTGTGTATCTATCTATCTCTCTATCTATATATATGTATTCACTCTCCAGATTTTTCAAAATATGAAATGTATTTGTCTTATTTTACAGTCCCTAAATTCATTCATATTTATGTATGTGGATTTATAATCAACTTTTCACAAGTTTATTCTCAGAAATGTTCATCCACCTGAAATACATATTCGTTTCCAGTACTGAAAACTAACTTCAGGGGATCATATGATGGCAGCGAAAGGAGTGCATCAACCCCATATACAGCATCACTGTGCAAGAGAATGACGAATTTCCAGCAAAATTTGGGTGCTCCAAAACCTAGTGGAAGTATTTCCATCTCATGAGGATTAGCTACGGGGCTCAAACGTGAGTGATTTGTCCGCATAGAGCGTCATGCTGCTTATTCAGCAAATCGCCCTGCGGCTAGAGTCTGTGGCGCATGCTGGCAAACAATGAGATAGCAACACAAATATTCAGTGGTGCGGATTCTGTGGGCTCCAGCCAGCTGTACAATCACTGTGCTCATTGCTGAATTCTGGGTTTGAGACCGGGGAAGGACGCGGTCCAATTCGGTTTTCCACACCAGTCAGACCACAGAGGAAGCCAGGGGCCACCATCTTGGAGAGCTGACGTCACCATTCCTGTTTTCAACTCATAGCAGCTCATTCAGCTATAGAATAGGTAATCTCAGGCTACCATTCGCCTGTGTCTCGGAGACAAATTACTCAGGCCTGTTCCTATCAGAACATACACCAAGCCCAGAGCGGCCGAATTCTGGCTCCTGGAACTGATCAGGCCCAGGGCTAAAGAACCCGCGGAAACTCCTTCTCGGTCTAGGTCTTGCTGAATACTGTGGAGGTAAATACCTACCTAGCCTTCATAGGCAGTGGCAACAGGATTGAGACGGGGCTTGTGAGGGCTGGTCAGGACTCACCCATTGCTTTGGTCATCCGGCAAAGGGAACGAAATGCTGCCATTCGCATGGGATACCAACATGTTAGAGATCTGATGTCATCACAAAGTGGTGGAGGAGATAACTTCATCGATACCAGCGGTGACAGAAACAGTTGGTCTCCTGGTAAAAAAAGTGAGTCACAAACACCCGAGTCTCTCTCACTTTGTCTTCAAGCCAGAGGGGCAGAGCAGAGCCGCCGCCCATGCCCGGCACAGGCCCAGCGACCTGCAGGCGTGGTAGTCATGTCATCCCAATTGGAGTAGTGACAGAGCAGAGCTGCTGCCCGTGCCTGGAACAGGCCCATCAACCAGCAGGCGTGGTAGTCACGTCACCCCAATTGGAGTAGGGGCAGAGCAGAGCCACCGCCTATGCCCAGAACAGGCCCAATGACCCGCTGGTGTGGTAGACACGGCACCCCTATTGGAGTCGTGGCAAAGCAGAGCCTTCTCCCGCGCCCAGTACAAGCCCAGCGGCCCACCAGCGTGGTTGTTAGGTCACCCCAATAGGAATAGGGGCAGAGCAGAGCCACTGCCCAAAACAAAACAGTTTCAACAAGCAGAGAGAACCGCGAGCAGTATGAAAAGACAAGGAAATAAAGGACCACAAGCAATGCAGGTCAACACAACTTTAGAAGAGGTAATAGCTGCATCAGATGGAATGTCAGATAAAGAATTCAGGATACTCATGCTTTAGATGATCTGGAGTCTCAAGGAAGACATTAGACAACAAAATCAGACAATTAAAGATCACTTCGACAATGAATTACATAAACAAATCCAATAAGCAAAAGATCAACTATATAGGGAGATAGAGGTTGTAAAAACAAACAAACAGAAATCCTAGAATTGCAGGAAGGAATAATCCAACTTAAAAACTCAATTGAGAATACTACCAGGAGAGTAGAACACTTAGAACATAGAACATCAGACAATGAAGACAAAGTATTTCAACTTGAAAAGAACATAGACCACTCAGCAAGACTGTTAAGAAACCACGAGCAGAATATCCAAGAAATATGGGATAACATAAAGAGGCCAAACTTAACAGTCATTGGGATACAGGAAGGTATAGAGGTCCAAACCAAAGGAATGAGCAACCTATTCAATGAAATAATACGAGAAAACTTCCCAGACTTGATAAATAAAACAGAATCCCAAGTCCTAGAAGCCTACAGAACGCCGAATGTGCAAAATCATAAGAGAGCCACAACTAGACACATTATAATGAAGATGCCCAACAAACAGAAAAAAGAGAGAATTTTAAAAGCTACAAGAGAAAGGAAGCAGATTACGTTTAAGGGTAAACCAATCAGGATAACAGCTGATCTTTCAACACAGACTCTGAAAGCTAGAAGATCCTGGAATAACATATTTCAAACACTGAAAGAAAATGGGTTCCAACCAAGAATTGTGTATCTAGCGAAATTAAGCTTCAGTATGGAAGATGAAATTAAAACCTTCCTCGATAAACAAAAGTGAAAAGAATTTGCAGCTAGAAAACCATCTCTTCAAAACATCCTCGGCAAAACATTGCAGGAAGAGGAAATGGAAAATAACAATGAAAACCATCAGTGGGAGGTAGGACATTAAAGGGGGGAAAATAATCAAAGAGGAAAACAAACCATGTTTAGTAACATAAATAAACAAATATGGCTGGAAGAACAACCCATATCTCAATAATAACCCTAAATGTTAATGGCTTAAACTCACCAATGAAGACACACTGGCTAGTAGAATTGAACAAAAAACAAGACCCAACAATATGCTGCCTACAGGAGATGCATTTGATAGGAAAATGCATACATAGACTGACGGTGAATGTTTGGGAAAAATCATATCTCTCATATGGACTTCGGAAACAAGCAGGAGAGTCTATACTCATATCAAATAAAATAGATTTTGAGCCAAAGTTAATCAAAAGGGATAAAGAGAGACACTACATACTGCTCAAGGGAACCATACACCAACAAGAGACAGCAATCATTAATATATATGCCCCAAACAATGGTGCAGCTATGTTCATCAAACAAACTCTTCTCAAGTTCAAGAGTCTAATACACCACAATACAGTAATCATGGGAGACATGAACACACCTCTCTCACCACTGGACAGATCTTCCAAACAAGGAATAAGGAATAAGGAAACTATAGAACTCAATAACACAATTAATAACCTAGACTTATTTGAGATATGTAGAATATAACACCCAACATCAAACAGTTACCTTTTTTTCTCAGCAGCACATGTATCCTTCTAAAAAATGATCATATATTATGTCACAGGGCAACTCTTAGACAATATAAAGGAGTACAGATAATACCATGCATATTATCTGATCATAATGGAATGAAACTAAAAATCAATGATAAAAGAAGGAAGGAAAAATCATGCATCACTTGGAGAATGAATAATAGGTTACTGAGTGATCAATGGGTTATAGAAGACATCAAGGAGGAAATTTAAAAATTCTTAGAGATAAATGAAAACACAGACACAACATATCGGAATCTATGGAACACATTGAAAGCAGTTCTAACAGGAAAATTCATTGCTTGGAGTTCATTCCTTAAAAAAAGAAACAACCAACAAATAAATGATCTCATACTTCATCTCAAAATCCTAGAAAAAGAAGACGAAAGAAACAGCAAAAGAAGTAGAAGGCAAGAAATAATTAAAATCAAAGCTGAAATTAATGAAATTGAAACAAAAGAAACAATTGAAAAAACTTGACAAAAGTAGAAGTTGGTTCTTTGAAAAAATAAATAAAATTGACAGACCCTTAGCCATGCTATGAAAGAGAAGAAGAGAGAACTCAAATTACTAGCATAAGGGATTAAAAAAGAAAATATCACAAGAGATATTTCTGAAATACAGAAGATTATCAGAAATTATTTTTAATCCTTATACTCCAAACAAATAGAAGACAGTGAAGGCATCGATAAATTTCTTAAGTCATATGATATGCCCATATTGAGTCAGGAGGATATAGACAACATAAACAGACCAATATCAATTGAGGAAATAGAAGAAACCATCAATCCACTACCAACTTAGAAAAGCCCAGGACCGTATGGGTATACAGCAGAGTTTAACAAAACCTTTAAAGAGGAACAAATACCAATATTTTTCAAGGTGTTTCAGGAAATTGAAAAAGAGGGAGATTCTTCCAAATTCATTCTACGAGGCCAAGATCACCCTGATTCTTACACCAGACAAAGACACTTCAAAGAAAGAAAACTACAGACCAATATCTCTAATGAACCTACACGAAAAAATCCTCAATAAAATTCTGGCGAATTGGATACAAAAGCATATCAAAAAAATTGTGAATCCTGATCAAGTAGGATTCATCCGTGTGATGCAAGGCTGGTTCAATATACGGAAATCAATAAATGTTATTCACCACATCAATAGACTTAAAAATAAGAACCATATGATCATCTCGGTAGATGCAAAAAAAGCATTCTATAAAGTACAGCATTCTGTTATGTTCAACACTCTAGAAAAACTAGTGATAAGAGGAACATACCTCAATATTGTAAAAGCAATCTATGCTAAGCTTCAGGCTAGCATCATTCTGAATGGAGAAAAATTGAAGGTATTCTCTCTAAAATCTGGAACAAGACAGGGATGCCCTCTCTCACCACTTCTGTTCAACATTGTTCTCGAAACACTAGCCAGAGCATTTAGACAGACGAAAGAAATAAAAGGCGTAAAAATTGGAAAAGAAGAACTTAAATTATCAGATCACATGATTCTATGTCTAGCAGTCCCAAAAGGGTCTACAAAGAAACTAATAGAGCTAATAAATGAATTCAGCAAAGTGGCAGGATATAAAATCAACATGCATAAATCTAAGGCATTCCTGCATATCAGCGACAAATCCTCTGAAATAGAAATGAGGACAACCACTCCATACACAATATCCTAAAAAAAAATAATAATAATTAGGAATCAACCTAACAAAAGATGTGAAAGTCTTATACAATGAAAACTACAGAACCCTAAAGAGAGAAATAGAAGAAGATCTTAGAAGATGTAAAAATATATCCTGTTCATGGATAGGCAGAACTAATATCATCAAAATGGTGATATTACCAAAAGTTCTCAATAGGTTTAATGCAATGCCAATCAAAATCCAAACGGAATTTTTTCTAGAAATAGAGAAAGCAATCATGAAATTCATATGGAAAAATAAAAGACACAGAATAACAAAAACAACACTAAGCAGGAAGTGTGAATCAGACGGCATAGCGATACCAGACTTCAAACTATACTACAGAAAAATAGTAACAAAAATACCATGGTAATGGTACCAAAACAGGCAGGTGGACCAATGGTTCAGAATAGAGGACACAGAAACCAAGCCAGGAAACTACAACTATCTTATATTTGATGGAGGGGCTAAAAGCATGCAATGAAGGAAAATAGCATCTGCAAAAAATGGTGCTGGGAAAACTTGGAATCCATATGTAACAAAATGAAACTGAATCCCTTTCTCTCGCCATGCACAAAAGTTAACTCAAAATGGATCAAGGAGCTTGATATCAAATCAGAGACATGGCGTCTGATAGAACAAAAAGTTGGCTACAATTTACATACTGTGGGGTCGGGCTCCAAATTCCTGAATAGGACAACCATAGCACAAGAGTTAATAACTAGAATCAACAAATGGGACTTACTCAAACTAAAAAGTTTTTTATCAGCAAAAGGAACAATAAGAGAGGTAAATAGGGAGCCTAATCCTGGGAACAAATCTTTACTCCTCACACTTCAGATAGAGCCCTAATATTCAGAGTATACAAAGAACTCAAAAAAATAGACAATAAGATAACAAATAACCCAATAAACAAATGGGCCAAGAACCAGAACAGACACTTCTCAGAGAAGTACATACAATCAAAAAACAAGTACATGAAAAAATGCTCACCATCCCCAGCAGTCAGAGAAATGCAAATCAAAACCACCCTAAGATACCATCTCATTCCAGTAAGATTGGCAGCCATTATGAAGTCAAACAACAACAAGTGCTGGTGAGAATGTGGAGAAACAGGTACACTTGTACATTATTGGAGGCACTGCTAATTGGTAGAGACAATTTGGAAAGCATTATGGAGATTTCTTGGAAAGCTGTGAATGGAACTACCATTTGACCCAGCTATTCCTCTTCTCGGTCTATTCCCTAAAGACCCTAAAAGAGCATGCTACAGGGACACTGCTACATTGATGTTCATAGCAGCACAATTCACAATAGCAAGACTGTGGAACCAACCTAGATGCTGTTCAATAGAAGAATGGATAAAAAAAATGTGGCACTTATACACAATGGAGTATTACTCTGCTTTAAAAAATGACAAAATCATAGAATTTGCAGGAAAATAGATGGCATTAGAGCAGATTATGCAAAGTGAAGCTAGACAACCCCTAAAAAACAAATGCTAAATGCCTTCTTTGATTAAAAGGAGAGTAACTACGAACAGAGTAGGGATGAAGAGCATGAGAAGAAGATTAATATTAAATAGGGATGAGAGGTGGGAGAGAAAGGGAGAGGGAAGGGAAATTGCATGGAAATGGAAGTAGACCCTCAGGGTTATACAAAATTACATAAAAGAGGATGTGAGGGGAAAGGGAAAAATAATACAAAAGGGAGAAATTTATTACAGTAGAGGGGGTAGAGAGAGGAGAGGGGAAGAGAGCGGAGGGGAGGAGGGATAGTAGAGGATAGGAAAGGCAGCAGAATACAATAGACACTAGTATGGAAATGTGTCAATCAATTGATGTGTAACTGATGTGATTCTGCAATCTGTATACGGGGTAAAAAT
Source organism: Callospermophilus lateralis (assembly GCF_048772815.1). Lineage (NCBI taxonomy): Eukaryota > Metazoa > Chordata > Mammalia > Rodentia > Sciuridae > Callospermophilus > Callospermophilus lateralis. The sequence goes on along the minus strand of NW_027512533.1, from coordinate 311,665 downwards.
GGGAGTTCATAACCCACTTGAATCAAAGTGTGAAATATGATATATCAAGAAATAAATAATGTTTAGAACAACCATAAAAAATTAAAAAAAAAAAGAAAACTAACTTCGGTGAATGAGGCACGCGAATCCTAATATTTCTACAGTAACTGACCAAGTTTAACATCAATGCAAGTAGATTCCAATGGACATGATGTGTATTTTTACGTTAATTTTTATTCAAAACTGGTACAATTTCATCAGTTTATGCACATCATAGGATATATATTTCATAAAAAATTTAGCAAATTTATAGGCATTTGTTTCACTTTCAATCACTTCCTGCTTCAAAACACATGTATTCCTCCATATTTCTTGACTGGTCTTTGCATGAGAATTCTTTCCGAACACATTATTTTCGATTTCCATAATCACTTTTGAAGCAAACTTCACACACTCTTCATGATAAATCAAAACACTAATATTACCATTAGATGTATAACTGGTTGGAATGAATGAATATATATCAATATAAGATTTATTGTATATTTTCAGATATCAATTCAATCCATTATTTAAAGTTGGAACCAGTTATATTATTTATTCACAGTATGGTGTATTCATGCTTAATCTCTATATTCATGGACACAGGGTACACCTCTTTGTACCCCCAATAAAAATTTTACGTCTTCAGTATATTGCTCCCAGAAATGGTGGTAGAAATACTCATGTCACCTGATCTACATATAGATTTTATCACAGTAATATTCTGGACAAAAAATGTAAAGGTCACACTTATGATTGTACCAAAGACTAAATGGAAAGCGATCATGGATTACTAAAAACATCCTTGTCCAGGTTGCCTAATGCTCTCAAATGTCAATCCTATTGGTTACTACATATTTGTTTCTTCCTAAGATTATATATTCAAACTCAACCCTGGTGAAAATGTCTACTCCTATCACTCACTTAATACTTTGCCTGATTTCATAATGTCTCTATTGTTATCTGCTTTTCTACATATTTTCCCAATTTCATCATAGTGACTGACTCTTCATATGTGCTGACATTTACATTCACTCTCTATCCGAAACCCTATAGCTAAAGAATTTTTAGTCCCAATCCTACACTCAGTCTTCTTCCTAAACCTACCGACTATCTTCCTAATTCTACTGACTATCCCTTTGGATTGGATGTTCTCTTCTACATTCAAACATCCAAGGTACAAGGTCCTATGCCATTGTATATCAAATTGTCTGAGACATCTTTGCAGAATATAATTCAAAACTAAGTATCCCAATTAAGGGCCCAATGCCCTTCTGGGCTTCAAATCATACCTAGATTTTTGTTTTCATACTTATATTTCACCTCAATATTCTTGTAAATATTGCAGGTTCCCAATACCATTATTTATCACACAGAATGATTGCTAACCCAAATCGAACCTGTTATTAAGCCTAAACATACACTGTTTCCTCAATCTCATTTTACAGAAGAGCAGGGATAGAGTCGTTCTTACAATACAGGAAAGTAGGGGACATTCCACCTGCTGAGAACCTCAAAGGTCCATTCAGAATTGATACCTGGAGAAGATGTAGGCAGCTATGAAGGACCTGAGAGAGCAAAAGTCATCTTCCATGGCAAACAACCTGGTCAGGATGAAGGGATGTGTCTGAATCAGCCTCTCTCTTTTTATTGTAGAGAAGATGGACCAAACCAGGCCTGTGTGGAGATCTGGTGCTGGGTGCCTATGGTTGACATACCATTCTACCTTGTGAAAGTGTCACAGGAAGTAGGGGCAGCCTCCATCTCATGGGACACTTGGAAGCAACTGTTAGGACAAAGTGGTTGCCAAGGCAGTGACCTCATTCAGTTCCAAAGAAAGTGATATACCTCATTTCCTTGGTGATGGAACTCTCTGAACTTTGTATCCAAGAATCCAGGCACCCCGAGGCAGCCCCAGTCCCAGTGGACTCACTTGTTTGGATTTACCAAGGACAGAGTCAGTCTTTCTTGGTACCTACCGATGTGAGGATGGCCAAATGCCAGGAGAGCTCTGAAGAGGGACCTTTCCAGAAGAAGCAGGTAGTGGCTCACCCCTTTTTCTTGACAACTTCACAGAGTTGGCCAAGGAAACCAGATCTGAGAGAGGTCAGGCCATGTTCTGAGAATAGGTAGGAAAGTTGGTTTGTTTGGTTTGGAGTGGATTGTTTTTAGTAAGTCGTTTGACCAGGCGAGTGTTTCTATGTCTGTGTATCCCACTGTGTCCATTGTTGTAGACATTAGAAAAGATAATGCATTAATGGATGCGTCCAGTCTACTATAAATCTTCCCATAATTCAACCTGCCCAATTTATGAATGGACTGCAGCTTGTCTTATCGAGAGGCAACACATTCTATCTTCCTAAGTTCCTGTTTTCTTCCTGAATTCTGGCCACTCTCCAGAATAGGCTCATGGTTTTGTGTCCAAGATATGCACCACTACAAGCTCTGTGACATGGCCATGTACTGGATAGCGGAAGAGAATGGCCAGCCTTTCAGAAAACTCAGATATCAGTGTGAACAGAAATGTCTCAGTGGAAAAACCCCGCTTTGGGCCTTTTGCTTACCTATTGTTCTGTTGCACTGAATGTCAGGAAAGACTTGGCCTCAGGCCACCCCTTTGTGAAGCCTGAAGAAAGAGTTTTCAAATGGAAATGAATGGGCATCACCTGTGGCTCTTTGCTTAATGCTTTGTAAAGGGATGTGGCTGAATTAGCCTCTTGGCCTGTGTGTGGCTGTGTCTTACATTCTCAGCACCTGATGGATCTAAAGAATGATCCCATGTGTGCATCAAAAACCATAATGGCGAAAAGATCAGTCATTGTGGATGAAGTCTCTTGCCTTCCTCTGTTAGGTTCCTGACCTCTGTCAAGTGAGAAAATGGATTCTTTGGGTCAAAAGAGTTCCTCAAAGCCCTGCAGAGGTGCTTGGGGTTTCGCATGACTCCAAATCACAAAGAATCTATACCTGAAAATTAGTAGGCCTCAAATTGGAGAAACAGAGCATTATTAATGACAGGCTTATTTGATCACTCCTGGTTCACAGGAAGGGTGTCCAGGCCACCCTGACTTTAGGCAAATGAGGGGCAAGTGAGCTTATTTTGGACACTTTCTTGGGCTTCGCCCCTCATGAAAATCTTCAGCCAGACATTATGATGAATGACAATATGTAAGAAGATGAGGGCCATGTGGGAGTCTTTTCGTTTTAATTTTGGTCATTTGTGTGGCGGTTGGAAGAAATGACTTTGTCCACCTGGGCTTGAACTCTGGTGTGATTCCCCTTAGAGACTGAGTTGTGGAACTGACCTTAGAGAAGTATTGCATTGAATTTTGTTGGGATTTTAGGAGGCCACGCATAAGAGTCACCCTTGGAACTGAGATCTAGGCCCAGCGTTGCTTTCCACAGATTTTTCAATTTCTGAAAGAAGTGACCTCACCTCACTTCCTTGGTGATGGAACTCTCTGATCTTGGGATCCAGGAATTCAGGCAAAAAAGCCAGGGCCAGTTCCAGTCCGAGTGGTCTCATTTGTTTGGATTTACCAAGGACAGAGTCAGTCTTTCTTGGTACCTACTCATGTGAGGATGGCCAAATGGCAGGAAATCTCTGAAGAGGGGCCTTTCCTGAGAAAACAGGTAGTGGCTCACAGCTGGCTCCTGACAATTAAATAGAGTTGGCCATGGAGTCCAAATCTGAGACAGGAGTGGCCATTTCGGGGGAACATAGTATGGCCCATAAGTCAGAGGACACTCAAGATAGTCAAAGACCTACTTGGCAGAAGGAGGTGCCTTTGTAGGTTTGGTTGTGGTTTTGTGGTTTTGTCTCATGTTCTGAAAATAGGCAGGGAAGTCGGTTTGTTTGGTTTGGAGTGAACTGTTTCTAGTAAGTCGTTTGGCAAGGCGAGTGTTTCTATGTCTGTGTATCCCACTGTTATCTATGGTTGTAGACATTAGAAAAGATATTGGATCAATGGATATGTCCTGTTTAGTAGAAAGCTTCCCAGAATTCATCCTGCACAATTTATGAATGGACTGCGGCTTGCCTTATCAATTGGCTACACCTGCTATCTTCCTAAGTTCCACTTTTCTTCCTGAATTCTGGCCACTCTCTAGAATAGGCTCATGGTTTTTTGTGCAAGATATATACCACCTCCAAGCTCTGTGACATGGCCATGTACTGGATAGCTCAAGGGAATGGCGAGCATCACAGAAAACTCAGAAATCACTATGACCATTAAAGACTCAGTGGAGAAACCCTGCTTTGGGCCTTTTGGTTACCTATTGTTCTGTTGCCCTAAATGTCAGGAAGGTCTTTGCCTTAGGCCACCCCTTTGTGAAGCCTGAAGAAAACAGTTTTCAAATGGAAATGAATGGGCATCACCTGTGGCTCTTTGCTTAATTGCTTTGAAAAAGATGTGTCTCATTCAGACCATTGGCCCTGTGTGAGGCTGTTGCTTAGTTTCTCATCACCTGATGGATCTAAAGAAAGATTCCATGTGTACATACAAAACCAAAGTGGCAAAAAGAGCAGTCATTGTGGATGAAGTCTCTCGTCTTCCTCTGTAAGGTTCGTGACCTCCATCAAGTGAGAATAGGGATCCTTTGTCTCAAATGAGTTCCTCAAAGCCCTGCAGATTCTATCCCCTAGGTGCTTGGGTTTTATCATGACTCCAGTTCACATAAAGAATCTAAAACCCACAGTCAGTAGTCCTCAAATTGGAGAAGCGGAGCAGTATTAATGGCAGACCTATTTGATCACATCTTGTTCACAGGAAGTGTGTACAGCCACCCTAAGTTTAGTCAAATTAAGGGGCACGGGAGCTTATTTTTGACACTGGCTTGGGCGGAGCCCCTTATGGATTCCTCCAGCCAGAAGTTATGATGAGTGTCTATATGGAAGAAAATGTGGGTCATGTGGGAGTGTTTTGGTTTTAATTGTGGTCATTTGGGTGGTGGTTGGAAGTGACAACTGGGTCCACCTGGGCTTGAACTCTTGTGTGATTCCCCTTAGATACTGAGTTGAGGTACTGACCTCAGAGAAGTATTGCCATGAATTGAGTTGGGATATTAGGAGGCCACGCATGAGATTTGCCCTTGGAAACTGAGATCTAGGCCCAGGTTGGCTTTGCACAGAGCACTTGGAATCTCAGCCAGGGTATCACATAATTTTATTCTGAAAGACTTGGCAGCCATAGTTGAGAGTCAAAACACACATGGACCTCACATTGTAGACCTCAATGTGCCTAGCATCATGTGATCATTGGCCACTCTTTAGGAAGCCATGCTTATGAGAGTTCTCCAGAGCTTTCATTGAAATGAGCATCCTCACCATTAAATGGTTCCTGAATGAAGTGAAACCCACAGTGCCTTCAACTTCATCCTTGAAAAATGGCTAGATAAATACCGTGAAATTTTTTTAAATTTCCATGACCAGGTGGCACTGGAGAACCTTTGGATATCCTGTTGCTGACTATGAGTATACCAGACAGTGCCTGATGGACTGGGTTTCCAGAAAATGGTGTAGAGCAGAGATGCCAGTAATTTGGAGCCTGCTGAGTAGTGGGCATAGAGCTGCAGTCGGCAGGTGTGTGATAAATCATCTGTGGTGGAGCCATGTGGATCTTCCATTGGCTTCCAAATTGCTTGTGACTGACATTGTGCAGCGAGCAGAACCTTATATGTAAAGGCGTATTTTTATTTGTAGAGTTTTTAGGGCAATGTTCAGAATCACGTTGCTATGGTCAAGAGGCAAGCTATTTGGGATAGAACCTTGGTGGGTGCATTCTCCTGCAGACCCTGACCCACCACACGTGAGAAACTCCCTCCAACACTTTGGCCCAGGTGGACTCCTTGTATTTTGTGAAGCAAATACCAAACTAACAGTGCAGCAGCAAGAAACACCACAAAATGTGGAGGATGACCAAATGGCTTCACAGTCCACACGGGGAGACACTTAGCCCCCAGTGACCACAGTTTACCTACAAAGATTGAATTCAGCACTGCTGACTCATGTTCATTGGAACATAAGAAACCATGTCCTCCAGGTCACATAGATGCAGACCCAGCTTTGATGCTCTCATTACAAAGGAATCTAAAGCTCCTGACAACAACATATATTTCAAGTGCCCAACCTCAGTGGCAGTTTCTGAAGAAGTCTTTAGGCCAGCAGAGCTCCATATTTGTGGAGTGTTTACCCTGTCCCTTACTTTAGTAAACTACTCTACCACCTCCAATGTTGTGAACTTTTGAGCATATTAAATTCCAGCTATGTATTCCCAGATTTTCTAACTCTTCTCCTCTAATGATGTATTACTTGGGGCGAGGGTAATGTCAAGGCATTGTTCTGGAAGAGAGTGAAATATTTCTCCATGTGTTTTTTTTTTTCAATTATTTTATTTCATATTATTTTTTTATTTTTTTAATTGGGTGTTCAAAACATTACAAAGCTCTTGACATATTATATTTCATACATTAGATTCAAGTGGGTTATGAACTCCCATTTTTATCCCAAATACGGATTGCAGAATCATATGTGTTACACATCTGCATTTTTATAATGCCCTATTAGTAACTGTTGTATTCTGCTACATTTTCTATCCTCTAGTATCCCCACTCCCCTCCCATCTTCTCTCTCTACCCCATCTACTGTAATACATTTATATCTTTGTTAATTTTCCCATTCCCCTCACAACCTCTTATATGTAATTTTGTGTAACAATGAGGGTCTCCCTACATTACCATGCAATTTCCTTTATCTCTCTCTTTCCGACCCCCACCTCATGTCTCTGTTTAATGTTGATCTTTTCTTCCTGCTCTTCCTCCCTGCTCTGTTATTAGTTGCTCTCATTATATCAAAGAAGACATTTTTATTTGTTTTTTAGGGTTTGGCTAGCTTCACTACGCATAATCTGCTCTAGTGCCATCCATTTCCCTGCAAATTCAATGATTTTGTCATTTTTTAATGATGCATAATACTCAATGGTGTATAAATGCCACATTTTTTTATCCATTCATCTACTGAAGGGCATCTGGGTTGGTTCCACAGTCTAGCAATTTTGAATGGTGCTGCTATGAACATCAATGTGGCAGTATCCCTGTAATATGCTCTTTTAAGGTCTTCAGGGAATAGTCTGAGAAGGGCAATAGCTGGGTCAAATGGTGGTTCCATTCCCAGCTTTTCCAGGATTCTCCATACTGCTTTTCAAATTTGCCACAACAGTTTGCAGTCCCACCAGAAATGTACAAGAGTACCCTATTCTCCACATCCTCGCCAGCACTTGTTGTTTGACTTCATAATGGCTGCCAATCTTACTAGAGTAGGATGGTTTCTTAGGGTGATTTTAATTTGCATTTCTCTGACTGCTAGAGATGGTGAGCATTTTTTCATTTACTTACTGATTGATTGTATGTCCTCCTCTGAGTAGTGTCGGTTCAGGTCCATGGCCCATTTTTTGATTGGGTTATTTATCATCTTATTGTCTAATTTTTTGAGTTCTTGGTATACTCTGGATATTAGGGCTCTATCTGAAGTGTAAGGAGTAAAAATTTGTTCCCATAATTTAGGCTCCCTATTTACCTCTCTCATTTTTTATCCTGCTGAGAAAAAACTTTTCAGTTTAAGTAAGTCCCATTTGATGATTCTTGTTATTAACTCTTCTGCTATGGGTGTCCTGTTAAGGAATTTGGAGCCCGGCCCCACATTATGTAGATCGGAGCCAACTTTTTCTTGTATCAGATGCAGAGTCTCTTATTTGATATCTAGCTCCTTGATCCACTTTGAGTTAACTTTTGTGCATGGCAAGAGGAGGGGATTCGATTTTATTTTGTTGCATATGGATTTCCATTTTTTACAACACCATTTGTTGAAGATGCTATATTTCCTCCATTGCATGCTTTTAGATCCTTTATCAAATATAGCATAGTTGTAGCTTTGTGAATTAGTCTTTGTGTCCTCTATTCTGTACCATTGGTCAACCTGCCAGTTTTGGTACCAGTGCCATGCTGTTTTTGTTAATATTGCTCTGTAGTATAGTTTTAAGTCCGGTATCGCTATACCGCCTGATTCACACTTCCTGCTAGAATTGCTTTTGCTATTCTGGGTCTTATATTTTTCCATATGAATTCCATGATTGCTTTATCTATTTTTACAAGAAATGCCATTGGGATTTTGATTGGCATTGCATTGAACCTATAGAAAACTTTTGGTAATTTCGCCATTTTGATGATGTTAGTTCTGCCTATCCAGGAACAGGGTATATTTTTCCATCTTCTAAGATCTTCTTCTACTTCTCTTTTTAGGGTTCTGTAGTTTTCATTGTATAAGTCTTTCACCTTTTTTGTTTGGTTGATTTTTAAGTATTTAATTTTTTTGAGGGTATTGTGAATGGAGTGTTTTTCCTCATTTCTGTTTCAGGAGGTTTGTCGCTGATATACAGAAATGCCTTTGATTTATGCGTTTTGATTGTATATCCTGCCACTTTGCTGAATTCATTTATTAGTTCTAGTAGTTCTTTTGTAGACCCTTTTGGGTCTTCTATGTATAGAATCATGTCACCAGGAAATAGTGATAATTTTCGTTCTTATTTTCCTATTTTTATGCCTTTGATTTCTTTCGTCTGTCTAATTGCTCTGGCCAGTGTTTTGAGAACTATATTGAATAGAAGTGGTGACAGAGGGCATCCCTGTCTTGTTCCAGATTTTAGAGGGAATGCCTTCAATTTTTCTCCATTCATAATGATGCTAGCCTGAGACTTAGCATAGATAGCTTTTACAATGTCGAGGTTAGTTCCTGTTATCCCTATTTTTCTAATGTTTTGAACATAAAGGGATGCTGTACTTTGTCAAATGCTTTTTCTGCATCTATCGAGATGATCATATAGTTCCTATCTTTAAGTCTATTGATGTGATGAATAACATTTATTGATTTTCGTATATTGAACCATCGTTGCATACCAGGGATGAATCCTACTTGATCCTGGTGAACAATTTTTTTGATTTGCCTTTGTATTCGATTAGGCAGATATTTTTTGAGGATTCTTGCATCTAGGTTAATCAGATATATTGGTCAGTAGTTCTCTTTCTTTGAGGTGTCTTTTTCTGGTTTTGGAATTAGGGTGATGTTGGCCTCATAAAATGAATTTGGCAGAGCTCCCTCTTTTTCTATTTCCTGAAATAACTTGAAAAGTATTGGTATTAATTCTTCTTTAAAGGTTTTGTAAAACTCCGCTGTATAGCCATCCGTTCCTGGGCTTTTCTTGGTTGGTAGTCTTTTGATTGCTTCTTCTATTTCATCCATTGATATTGGTCGGTTTAAATTGTGTGTATCCTCCTGACTCAGTTTGGGCAAATCATATGACTTAAGAAATTTATCGATGTCTTCACTATTTTCTATTTTATTGGAATAATGGTTTTCAAAATAATTTCTAATTGTCTTCTGTATTTCTGTAGCATCTGTTGTGATGTTGCCTTTTTCATCCCATATGTTAGTAATTTGAGTTCTTTCTCTTCTTTTCGTCTTTAGCATGGCTAAGGGTCTGTTGATCTTATTTATTTTTTCGAAGAAGCAACTTTTAGTTTTGTTAATTTTTTCAATAGTTTCTTTTGTTTCAATTTTGTTGATTTCCACTCTGATTTTAATAATTTCTTGCCTTCTGCTAAATTTGCTGTTGTTTTGCTCTTCCTTTTCTAGGGCTTTGAGATGAAGTGTGAGCTCACTTATTTGTTGGTTTTTCCTTTTTTTTCAGGAATGACCTCCAGGCGATCAATTTCCCTCTTAAAACTGCTTTCATTGTGTCCCATAGATTCCGATATGTTGTGTCTATAATTACATTTATCTCTAAGAATTTTTTGATTTCCTCCTTTATGTCTTCTGTAACCCATTGATCATTCAGTAACATATTGTTCATTTTCCATGTGATGTAGAATTTTTCCTTCCTTCTTTTATCATTGATTTCCAGTTTCATTCCATTATGATCAGATAAAATGCATGTTATTATCTCCACACCTTTATATTTACTGAGGGTTGCCCTATGGCATCATATATGGTCTTTTTTTGAGAAGGATCCATGTGCTGCTGAGAAAAAAGTATATCCACTTGATGATGGTTGATATATTCTATATATGTCAGTTACATGTTGGTTATTGATTGTGATATTGAGTTCTATACTTTCTTTATTCAACTTTTGTTTGGAGGATCTGTCCAATGGTGATAGATGTGTGTTGAAGTCACCCATAATTATTGTGTTGAGGTCTATTTCATTTTGGAGCTTGAGGAGAATTTGTTTCATGAACATCGTAGCACCATTATTTAGTGCATAAATATTGATAATTGTTATGTCTTGTTGGTGAATGGTTCCTTTTAACAGTATATAATGTCCTTCCTTATCCCTTTTGATTAACTTAGTCTTGAAGTCGATTTTATTTGATATGAGGATGTCCACCCCTGCTTGTTTATGAGGATAAGTGTGCATGGTGTATTTTTTCCCAACCTTTCACCTTCAGCCTGTGTGTCTTTGCTTTTCAGATGTGTCTCCAGGAGGCAACATATTGTTGGATTTGTTTATTTAATCCAAGTTACCAGCCTATGTCGCTTTATTGGAGAGTTGAAGCCATTTACATTCAGAGTTACTATTGATGTATGGTTTGTACTGCCAGCCATGTTTGATTATTTATCTTTTTTTAAATTTAGTTTGTTTCTCCATGATAAGCTTTCACCCTGCCTCTGTCATTACCAAGGTACTTCCCACTGATGGTTTTGGTTGTTGTTTTTCATTTCTTTCTTGTGTAGTGTTTTTCTCAAGACGCTTTGTAAAGCTTGTTTTCTGGCTTCAAATTCTTTTAGCTTTTGTTTATCATGAAAGATTCTTATTTTATTGTAGTACCTGATGGTTAATTATGCTGGATACATAATTCTTGGTTGGCATCCATTGTCTTTCAGTGTTTGAAATACGTTTTTCCAGGATCTTCTCGCTTTCAGCATCTGTGATCAAATATCCGTTGTTAACCTTATTGGTTTACCACTGAATGTATTCTGCCTCCATTCTCTTGTAGATTTATTATTTTCTCTTTGTTCTGTATATTGGATATCTTCATAACAATGTGTCTTGGCATTCGTCTACTGTGATTTTGTGTGCTCTTGTCCTGTATGCATCTACAATTTGTATATCCATTTCCTTTTTTATTTCTGGAAAGTTTTCTGTAATTATTTCATTCAGCAGTTTTCTCATTCCCTTGGTTTGAGTCTCTGTACCTTCCTCTATCCTGATGACTCGTAAGTGTGGTTTTATTTATGTTATCCCAAATCTCTTGGATGTTTTTCTTGTGATTTTTTTGCCAGCCTTTCTGAGTTGGCTGGACTCGTTTCAAGATGATATATTTTGTCTTCATTATCTGACGTTCTGGCTTCTACTTGCTCCACTCTGTTAGTGATACTCTCAATGGAGTTCTTAATTTGGTTTATCATTTCCTTCATTTCCAGAATTCTTGTTTGATTTTTTTTATAATCTCTATCCACTGATAAAGATGCTTAACTTTTTCTTTTATATGTTTATGTAATTCATTTTCAATGTTTTCTTTTACTGTTTGGATTTTCTGTCTCGTATCTTCTTTAAGTTTCCATTCCATCTGTCTAAGGTATTCCTTGAGTTCTTTATATGACCACTTTTCTGATGAATCCTGGTCCTCCTGAATATTTAGGGTGTTCTTCGTTGTTTGTTCTTTTTTTCTTCCTTGCTTGTTTATGCTGCTCATGTTACTTCTTGTTCTGTTTGACTGCTGAGTTACTGTTTACTCTTATAAATTTATTTGATGCTTGGGAGGAAAGATTTTAGAAGGGAAGGGAAAAAGTCACTAAAGAGAATGAGAGTAGGCAGGTAGAATGCAAGGAATGGGAAATAAGAAAATTGAAAAGAAATGAAATACAATAGAAAAAATAGAAAATAAAGAATGAAAATGATTTTTTTAAAAAATGATAATGATAATATAAAATTAAAATTAAAATTTTAAAAAATAATAATAACAAAATATGGGAGGTGAGGGGGGATTGCAGAGGAAAGGAAAGGCAGCAGAATACAACAGTTACTAGTATGGTATTATGTAAAAATGTGGATGTGTAACCCATGTGATTCTGCAATCTCTACTTGGTTTAAAAAAAGGGAGTTCATAACTCACTTGAAGCTAATGTATGCTAATGTATGAAATATGATATGTCAAGAGCTTTGTAGGGTTTTGAACAACCAATAAAAAAATAAAATAAAATAAAATTATTTTGCCATTTAAAAAAAAAAGAAAATAATTTTGAAGTTTATCTATGATCCAGGGGCAAGTTAAATGAAACAGTTTCCAGTTGTTAAGTCACCAAAAAATTTATTATTTCATGTGTTATTTATTTGCTTTGTAGTATGTTTAAATTTTATTTTTGGAAAGTTTTTAACCTTATTAAATTTGTTTATTTGTTCTGGGGGAAGCAATTGTATATAGGTTAAGTATTGTTTATCAAAAATGCTTAGAACAAGAAGCATTTCAGATTTTGGATTTTTTTGGAATTATGGAATATTTATACACACATAATCTTGGGGATAAGACTCAAGTGTAAATATGAAATTCATTTATATTTCATACATGCCTTAGACCCATAGCCTGGAGGAAATTTCATACAACATTTTTAGTATACCTGCATTTTGACTGTAACCTGTCAAATGAAGCCAAGTAGGAAACTTTTCACTTGTCACATTCCAGTACTAAAACACGTTAGATTTGGCATTTTGGATTTGGGATTTGGGGATTAGGGGTGCCCAGTTTCCAGAGGGCAAATTCTATTTTTCTACTAAAGTAAACTCATTTATCATAGTAAGTTGTCCTAAGTTAATTATCTTTGTATCCACAAAATTCCTAAAACTTATTGTGGTGCCTATATTTCTCCTTAAAATCATATTTCAAACATTTAATCTTGCTTCATTGAATAAAAACAAATCATATTTTCATCTAATTTTTAGATTCTTTAATTAATTAACACAATTGCTCTCTTATTAAAGGTTCTTTCACTTAAAATACATATTTTACATTGATATTAATAATAGATTTTCTGGAATTATCAATAAAATTTTTATACAATAGCTTTTGCTCCCTGTATTTTCAAACACCACTTAACTTGTGTGTTTGTGTTGCAAACAACTTAGAGCTGATTTTGTATTTTTACTTCAAATGACATTTTCTACACACTTTCATTTATTTTTTATAATTTATTCTTTTTTACTAGTTTTTTTAGTTGTTGATGGATCCTTATTTAATTAATTAATTTATATGCAGTGCTGAGAATCCAACCAGTGCCTCACACATGCTAGACAAGTGCTCTACCACTGATCCACAACTCTAGCCCACTCCAGTTTATTCTTAAAATTCACATTTTTTTTTAGTTTATGTATAGGTATTTTTTTATTGGCTCTACACAGCACTGGTATACTATCATATTTCTTTTTTTAATTGGTTCTTTTTATACATAACATTAAGATTATACATAACATTAAGATTCATTTTGGCATAATTATAAAAGCATGAAATATAATTTGCTCTAATTCAGTCCCCAGTACTTCCTCTTTTTCTCCTTTCCTCCCTCTTTCTGTTCCCTTCCCTCCACTCTACTGATCTTTCCGCTATTTACTTTTAGTTTGGGGGGATTGTGCAGGTGTGTGTTGTGTGTATACATAATGGTGAGATCCAATACGTTTTTTCCCTTTCATTTGTTGTTTTATGGTAATACCGTGTGATTATTTTTATAGTGTTTAAGTTCTTTTATGAGGATTTTGGAAAATAAAAGCAATAAATTTGTGTTCTCAGATGGTCATCATGAACCGGAAAAAAAAAATAAAATAAAATAAAAAATTTTATAACATTTTTTAAAAGTTAAAGAACAGCAACAAAAAAATGAAAATAAAAGAAAACAAAAAAAACAAAAACAAAAACAAAAAAAAAACAAATTAAAATAATAATAATAACAATAAATACAGTCATAGATTGCAATAAACTTCTTTTCCAGTACGTAGAGCTGTGCCCACTGGGCCAAGCTTCTCCTTTCAATAAGTGGGAACCAATCACTGTGCAGCAGCTCTTCCTCCCAGACTGGGTGGGTGTCCAATCCTGAGTGCCTAGGGCCTTCTTTTGTGTTTCCTCAAGCCAGGCCCCACTCACCTGTGACACTCACCACAATACTGGCTACATGCCAGGTCTGCTGCTCCTAGGAGCCCTGTTTTCATGAACGCCTGGGAACACTCTCCCTGTTTGTCTCCCTCAGACCCTAAGTTTGTAGAGCTTAGGCCTGAGAACCCCCAGCGAATTTGCTTGCACTCCGGAAGCCATGCCCCCAGAAGCTGGAGCAAGAGACTTCAGTTTTCAGCACTGGTGGGAGCGGTTGCCTGGAGGTCTGCACCACGAGTCCCGTGCCACTCCTAATTCCCTCGGTCTGGCTATCGCGCTCAAGGGAGAGCTGGGAGGGGCTCTTAAGATTTCCCCACAAGTTCGCAAATTTACAGGAATTTGTTTCACTTTCAATCACTTCCTGCTTCAGGACACATGTATTCTTCCATGTTTCTTGACAGGTCTTTTCATGAGAGTTCTTTCAAGACACATTACTTTCAATTTCCATAATCACTTTTGAAGCAAAACTCACATAAACTTTATGATGAATTATAACTCTGATATTACCATTAGATGTATGACTGGTTGGAATTAATGATTGCATAACGATATAGGATTTCTTATATATTTTCAGATAAAAATTCAATCCATTATTTAAAGTGGAACGAGTTATATTATTTTTTTCACAGTATGGTCTATTCATGCATTATCTCTATATTCATAGACGCAGTGTACACTTCTTTATACCCCCAATACTAATTTATATGTCTTCAAAATATTGCTCCCTGAAATGTTGGAAGAAATACTCATGTCACCTGATCTACTTATACATTTAATCACAGAAATATTCGGAACACAAAATGCAAAGCTCACACTTATGTTTGTACCAAAGCCTAAAAGGAAAGTAAACATGGATTACTAAAAACATCCATGTCCAGCTTGCCTAATGCTCTCAAATATCAATCCTATTGGTGACTACATATTTGTTTCTTCTTAAGATTATATATTCAAACTCAACCCTACTGAAAATATCTAATCCTATCCCTCACTTTATACATTGCCTGATTTCATTATGGCTCTATTTCTATCTGTTTCCTACATATTTTCCCCAGTTCATCATTGTGACTGACTCTTCACATGTGCTGACATTTACATTCACACTCTAATCGATAACCTATTGCTAATAAACGTTTGTTCCTAATCCTATACTCATTCTTTTTCTAAACCTACCGACTATCTTCCTAATCCTACCGACTATCCTTTTTTGACTGGATATTCTCTTCTACATTCAATCAAGCAAGGTACAAGGTCTTATGCCATTGTATATTGATCTATCTGAGACCTCTGTGCAGAATGTAATTTTATTCTAAGTATCACAATCAAGGGTCCAATGCCCTTCTGGGCTTCAAATGTTACCTAGATTTCTAGTTTCACACTTATATTTCACATATATATTCTAGTAAATATCGCAGTTTCAAATACCATTATTCATTCTGCAGGATGATTCCTAAACCAAATCCAACATGTTATTGACCCTAAACATACACTGTTCCCTCAATCTAACTTTACAGAAGAGCAGGGACAGAGTTGGTCTTACAATACAGGAATGTAGGGGATCTTCCACCTGCTGAGAACCTCAAAGGTCCATGCAGACATGATCCCTGGAAAAGAGGTAGGCAGCTATGAAGGACCTGAGAGAGCAAAAGTCATCTTCCATGGCAAACAACCTTGTCAGGATGAAGGAGTGTGTCTGAATCAGCCACTTTCTTCTTAATGTAGAGAAGATGGACCAAACAAGGTCTGTGTGGAGAGCTGTTCCCGTGTGTCTATGGTTGATATACCATTCTAACTTGTGACAGTGTCACAGGAAGTAGGGGCAGCCTCCATCTCATGGGACCCTTGGAAGCAGCTATTAGGACAAAGTGTTTGCCAAGGCATTGACCTCATTCAGTTCCTGAAGGAAGTGACCTACCTTACTTCTTTGGTGATGGAACTCTCTGAACTTGGGATCCAGGAAGCCAGGCATCCAGAGCCAGTCCCAGTCCCAGTACCAGTGGGCTCACTTGTTTTGTTTTACCAATGACAGATTCTGTCTTTCTTGGTACCTACTGATGTGAGGATGGCCAAATATCAGGAGAGCTCTGAAGACGGGCCTTTCCTTAGTAAGTAGGTAGTGACTCACCGCTGGCTCCTAACAACTACACAGAGTTGGCCAAGGAGACCAGATCTGCCACAGTACAGGCCATTTCGGGTGAACATAGTAGGGCCCGCTAGTCAGAGGACACTCTGGATATTCAGAGACTTACTTGGGGGAAGGAGGTGCTTTGTGTTTGTGGGTGTGAGTTTGTGGTTTTGTCTCATTTTCTTAGAATAGGTAGGAAAGCTGGTATGTCTGGTTTGCAGTGGACTGTTTCTAGATAGTCTTTTGACAAGGCAAGTGTTTCTATGTCTGTGTATAACACTGTGTCCGTGGTTGTAGACATTAGAAAAGAGAATGCATCAATGAATGTGTCCTGTCTAGTAGAAAGCTTCCCAGCATTCATCCTGCCCAATTTATGACTGCACTGCAGGTTGCCTTATCGATGGGCAACACCTACTATCTTCCTAAGTTTCAGATTTCTTCCTGAATTCTGACCAATCTGCAGAATAGTCTCATGGTTTTGTGTCCAAGATAGGTACCACCCCAAGCTCTGTCACATGGCCATGTACTGAATAGCTGAAGGTAATGGCGAGCTTCTTAGAAAACTCAGATATCAGTGTGACCAGGTAAGTCTCAGTGGAGAAACCATGGTTTGTGCCTTTTGCTTACCTATTTTTCTGTTTCACTGAATGACAGGAAGGTCTTTGCCTCAGGCCACCCCTTTGATAAGCATGAAAAAAACAGTTTTCATATGGAAATGATTGGGCATCACCCGTGGCTCTTTGCTTAATTGCTTTGAATGGGATGTGTCTGAATCAGCCTCTTGGCCCTGTGTGAGGCCGTGGCTTATATTTTCAGCACCTGATGGATATAAAGAAAGATCCCATGTGTGCATCCAAAACTAAAATGGCAAAATTCAGTCATTGTGGATGATGTCTCTCTCCTTCCTCTATTAGGTTGCAGACAATCATCAAGTGAGTATAGGGATCCTTTGGGTCAAATGAGTTTTTCAAAGCCATGCAGAGGTGCTTGGGTTTTCTCATGATTCCACTTCACATAAAGAATCTAAACTCCACAGTCAGTAGGCCTCAAATTGGAGAAGCAGAGTAGTTGTAATGGCAGGCCTATTTGATCACTCCTGGTTCACAGGAATGGTGTCCAGGCCACCCTGACTTTAGGCAAATGAGGGCCAAGATAGCTTATTTTGGACACTCTCTTGCGCTGCACCCCTCATGGAAATCTCCAGCCAGAGGTTAAAATGAGGGTCTATGTGGAAGAAGATGAGGGCCATGTGGGAATGTTTTGGTTTTAATTTTGGTAATTTGTGTGGCAGTTGGAAGGGATGACTGGGTCCCCCTCGGCTTGTACTCTGGTGTAATACTCCTTAGAGACTGAGTTGTAGAACTGACCTCAGAGAAGTATTGCCATGAATTGTGTGGGGATATTAGGAGGCCACGCATGAGAGTCGCCCTTGGAAACTGAGATCTATGCCAAGGGTGGCTTTCCACAGAACACTGAGAATCTCAGCCAGGATATCACATGATTTTATTCTGAAAAACTTGGCAGCCATAGTTGAGAGTCAAAACACACATGGACCTCACATTGTAGACCTCAATGGGCCTGGCTTCATGTGACCTTTTGGCCACTATTTGGGATGCCTTGCCTGTGATTGTTCTCCAGAGCTTTCATTGAAATGAGCTTCCTTAACATTTAATGGTTCCTGAATGAATTGAAACCCACAGTGACTACAACTTCTTCCTTGAATAATGGCTAGATAAATACCATGAAATTTTTGAAATTTCAATGACCAGTTGGCACTGAAAAACCTTTGGATGTCCTGATGCTGATCATGAGTATACCAGACAGTGCCTTGATTGACAGGGTTTCATAAAAATGGTGTAGAACAGAGATGCCAGTTAGTTGGTGCCTGCTGATTAGTGGGCCTAGAGCAGTGGTGAGCAGATGTGTGACAAAACATCTGTGGTGAGGCCATGTGGAACTGCCATTGGCGTCCAAATGGCTTGTGACTGATATGGTTTCAGCCAACAGACCCAATAGGTAAAGGCATCTTGTTATATGGAGAGGTTTCAGGGAAATGTTCAGAATCAGGTTGCTATGGTCAAGGGGGAAATCTATGTGGGATAGAAGCCTGGTTATTGCATTCTCCTGCAAACCCTCACCCACCACACGTGACAGAACTCCCTCCAACAATGTGTCCCAATTGACCTCCTTTATTTCGTGAAGCAAATACCAAACTCCCAGTGCAGCAGCAAGAAACACCACTAAAAGTGGAGGATGAACAAATGTCTTCCCAGTTAGCACAGGGAGAAACTTAGCCCCAGTGTCCACAGTTTAGCTACAAAAAAATAATTCAGCACTGCTGCCACATGTTCAATGAAAAATAAGAAACCATGTCTTACAGGTCACATATATGCAGAACCAGCTTTGATGGTCTCTCTATAAAAGAACTAAATCTCCTGAAAACAACATGTATTTCAAGTGCCCAACCTCAGAGGCAGTTTCTCAAGAATTTTTTAGGCCAGCAGAGCTCCATGTTTGAGGAGTGTTTACCTTTTGCCTTAGTATTTTGAACTCTGCTACCACCTCCAAGGTTGTGAACTCCTGAGTAAATTCCATTCCAGATATGTATTCACAGATTTTCTAACTCGTCTCCTCTAACTGTATCTTACTTTGGTAAAAGATAATGTCAAGGCATTGTTCTGGATGAGACTGGGAAGATTTTGGGGTAGCACATATTTGCATAGACATTGGATTCATTTTTCAATTTCCCTTTAAAACACTGAATCTCTAACCCTAACCAATTCCAAACTAGACTCTGACTACTAATCCTAATAAGATGGAGAAAAATAACAAAAAACAGAAAAGAAGTACAAGCAGTTCAGAGGAGGCAAGGTGTATACTTGGACTTGCCTTTTGCATAATATAGGGTAGGAGTTATAAATCTTGCAAATTTTTTTTGAAATAGTTCTCCATGTGTTTTTAAAGTTAACAAATATGTGAATTCCTTTCTCCCTTTCTCTGTAGCCTATTAAGCACATGTATTTTTATATGCACATATAGAATTCTACCTGGTACCACACGTACATTCTTGTGAGGTGGTTGACTTGGCAGATACAAATTGTGAGAAGAGATCACTCCTCGTAAATGCTATTGGAACTGAAATTTCAAACTATGGGTGAACTTTCTAGTTGAACAACATTATACATAAATCCATGTTCAGTATAATGAATATTTTTGGATCTGTGGATGATATATATTTCATGATGGATTTTGATTGGCATATATATTGTTAGTTTTTAATGTCTCTCTCTCTGTCTCTCTCTCTGTCTCTCTCTCTCTCTCTCTCTCTCTCTCTCTATATATATATATATATATATATATATATATATATATATACTCTCCAGATATTTCAAAATATGTAATATATGTGACTTATTATACACGCCCTAAATTCATTCATATTCATTTATGTGGATTTATAATCAACTTTTCACAAGATTATTTTCCAAACTATTCATTCACCTGAAATTCATATTTGTTTCCTAGTACTGACAACTAACTTCAGTGAATGGTGTATACAAATCCTAATATTTCTACAGTAACTAACCCAGTTTAACATCAATGCAAGTAGATTCCTATGGACATGATACGTATTTTGACGTTCATATTTATTCAACAGTGGGACATTATTATTTCTTCAGTTTATGCACATCATAATATATATATTTCATCCAAAAGTTCAAAAATATATAGGAATTTGTTTCACTTTCAATCACTTCCTGCTTCTGAAAACATGTATTCCTCCATGTTTCTTTACTGCTCTTTTCATGAGACTTCTTTCCAAACACATTATTTTTGATTTCCATAATCAATTTTGAAGCAAAACTCACACACTCTTCATGAAAATCCTAATACTAATATTATCATTGATGTATAACTGGTTGTAATGAATGTCTGTATATTAATATTTGATTTCCTGTATTTTTTCAGATATCAATTCAATCCATTATTTATAGTGGAATGAGTATATGTTTTATTCAGAGTATGTTCCATTCATGCATTATCTGTATATTCATAGAAACAGGGTACACCTGTTTGTACCCCCAATACTAATTTATAAGTCTTCAAAATATTGCTCCCAGAAATGGTGGAAGATATACTCATGTCACCTGATCTACATATATATTTTATTACAGTAATATTATGGACACAAAATGCAAAGATCACACTTATGATTGTACCAAAGCCTAAATGGAAAGTGAGCATGGATTAGTAATAACATCCATGTCCAGGTTGCCTAATGCTCTCAAATGTCAATCCAATTGGTGACTACATATTTGTTTCTTGCTAAGATTATATATTCAACCTCAACCCTGTTGAAAATGTCTAATCCTAAAACTCACATTATACTTTGCCTGATTTCCTTTTGTCTCAATTGATATTTACTTTCCTACATATTTTCCCCAGTTCATCATTGTGAATGACTCTTCACATGTGCTGACATTTACATTCAGTCTCTACCCGAAACCCTATTGCTAAAAAAGTTTTTGTCCAAATCCTATACTCACTCTTCTTTCTAAACCTACTGACTATCTTCCTAATCCTATCGACTATCCCTTTTTGACTGCATGTTCTCTTCGACATTCAATCATCCAAGGTAAAGGTCCTATGCCATTGTATAGCGATTAATCAGAGACATCTGTGCAGAACATAATTCAAAGCTAAGTATCCTACCCAAGGGCCCAATACACTTCTGGGCTTCAAAACTTACATAGATTTGGGTTTTCAAACTTATATTTCACCTATATATTCTTTTAAATTTCGCAGGGTCCCAATAACATTATTCATCCCGCAGAATGATTCCCAACCGAATTCGAACCTGTTATTAACCCTAACCATACGCTGTTCCCTCAATCTACCTTTACAGAGGAGCAGGGATAGAGTTGGTCTTACAATACAGGAATGTAGGGGATCTTCCACCTGCTGAGAACCTCAAAGGTCAATGCAGAAATGATCCTTGGAGAAGTTGTAGGCAGCTATGTAGTACCAAAGAGAGCAAAAGTCTTCTGACATGGTAAAGAACCTGGACAGGATGAAAGGATGTGTCTGAATCAGCCTCTCTCTTCTTAATGTAGAGAAGATGGACCAAAGCAGGCCTGTATGGAGAGAAGTTCCCCGGTGCATATGGTTGATATACCATTCTAACTTGTGACAGTGTCACAGAAAGTAGGAACAGCCTCCATCTCATGAGACCCTTGGCAGCAACTGTTAGGACAAAGTGGTTGCCAAGGCAGTGACCTCATTCATTTCATGAAGAAAGTGACTTCACCTAACTTACTTGGTGATGGAACTCTCTGAACTTGGGATTCAGGAAGCCAGGCATCCAGAGCCAGTCCCAGTAACAGTCCTAGTGGGATCACATGTTTGGTTTTACCAAGGGCAGAGAGAGTCTTTTTTGGTACCTACTGATGTGAGAATGGCCAAATGCCAGGACAGCTCTGAAGAGGGTCCTTTCCTAAGAAAACAGGTAGTTGGTCATCGCTGGCTCCTGACAACTTCACAGATTTGGCCACGGAGACCAGATCTGAGACAGGGCAGGCCAGTTCAGGGTAACAATATGGTCCACAGTCAGAGGACACTCCGGATTGTCACAGACATATTGGGGGAAGGAAGTGCCTTTGTGGGTGTGAGTGTGAGTTTGTGGTTTTGTCTCATGTTCTGAGAATAGGTAGGAAAGGCGATTTGTTTGGTTTGGAGTGGACTGCTTCTAAAAAGTCGTTTGACAAGGTGAGTGTTTCTATATCTGTGTATCTCACTGTGTCCGTGGTTGTAGACATAAGAAAAGAGAATGCATCAATGGATATGTCCTGTCTAGAAGAAAGTTTTCCATCATTCATCCTACCCAATTTATGACTGGACTGCAGGTTGCTTTATGGATGGGCAACCCCTACTATCTTCCTAAGTTCCTGTTTTCTTCCTAAATTTTGGCCACTACCCAGAATAGGCTCATGGTTTTGTGTCCAAGATATGTAACACCTCCAAGCTCTGTGACATGGCCATGTACTGGATAGCTGAATGGAATGGCGAGCATCTCAGGAAACTCAGATATCAGTGTGACCAGGAAAGTCTCAGTGGAGAAATACTGTTTTGGGCCTTCTGCTTACCTATTTTTCTGTTGCCCTGAATGTCAGGAAGGTCCTTACCTCAGGCCACTCCTTTTTGAAGCCTGAAGTAAACAGTTTTTAAATGCAAATGAATGGGCATCACCTGTGGTGCTTTGCTTAATTGCTTTCGAAAGGGATGTGTCTGAATCAGCTGCTTGCCTCTGGGTCAGGCTATGGATTAGATTCTCAGCACCTGATGGATATAAAGAAAGTTCCCATGTGTGTATTGAAAACGAAAATGGTAAAAATATCCGTCATTGTGGATGAAGTTTCTTGCCTTCCTCTGTTAGGTTCCTAACCTCCATCAAGTGAGAATAGGATCCTCTGGGTCAAATGAGTTCTTTGAACTCCTGCAGAAGTGCTTGGGTTCTCCCATGATGCCAAATCACATAAAGAATCTATACCTGACAGTCAGTAGGCCTCAAATTGGAGAAGCAGAGCAGTATTAAAGGCAGGCCTATTTGATCACTCCTGGTTCACAGGAAGGGTGTCAAGGCCACCCTCATTTTAGGCAAATGACGGGCAAGGGTGCATATTTTGGACATTGCCTTGGGCTGCGCTCCTCATGGAAACCTCCAGCAAGAGTTTATGATGAGTGTGTATATGGAAGAAGATGAGGGTCATGTGGGAATGTTTTGGTTTCAATTGTGGTCATTTGTGTGGCGGTTGGAAGAGATGACTGGGTCCACATGGGCTTGAACTCGGGTGTGATTCTCCTTCGAGACTGAGTTCTGGAACTGACCTCAGAGAAGTATTGCCATTAATTGTGTTGGGATTGTAGGAGGCCACGCATGACAGTCACCCTTGAAACCTGAGATTGGGCCCTGGGTGGCTTTCCACAGAGCACTGAGAATCTCAACCAGGATATCACATGATTTTATTCTGAAAGACTTGGCAGCCATAGTTAAGAGTCAAAACACACATGGACCTCACATTTTAGACCTCAATGGGCCTGTCTGCATATGACATTTTGACCACTCTTTGGAAAGCCTTGCCTGTGAGAGTTCTCCAGAGCTTTCATTGAAATGAGCTTCCTCACCATTTAATGGTTCTTGGATGAATGAAAACCCCAAAGTGCCTCCAACTTCATTCTTGAACAATGGATAGATAAATACCATGAAATTTTTGAAATTCCCAATGACCAGGTGGCACTGGAAAACCATTGGATGTCCTATTGCTGCTCATGAGTGTACCAGACAGTGCCTTGATTGACTGGAGTTCTTGAAAATGGTGTGGAACACAGATGCCAGTAAGTTGGAGCCTGCTGAGTAGTGGGCCTAGAGCAGTGGTGTGCAGTTGTCTGATAACATATTTGTGGTGTGGCCATGTGGGTGTGTCATTGGCTTCCAAATGGCTTGTGACTGACTTGGTGCAGCCAGCAGAAAATTATATGAAAAGGCATCTGGTTATATGGACAGGTTTCAGGGCAATGTTCAGAATCAGGTTGCTATGGTCAAGGGAGCAAGAAATGTGGGATAGAAGCCTGGTTGGTGCATTCTCCTGAAGTCCCTGACCCACCACACCTTACAGGACTCCCACCAGCACTGTGACCCATTTAAAATCCTTGTATGTTGTGAAGCAAATACAAAACACCCAGTGCAGCAGCAAGAAACACCACGAAAATTGGAGAATGACCAAATGGCTTCAAAGTCCACACAGGGAGACACTTAGCCCCCAGTGGCCACAGTTTATCTACAAAGAGAGAATTCATCACTGCTTCCTCATGTTCATTAGAAAATAAGAAACCATATCCTCCAGGTCACATAGATGCAGACCCAGCTTTGATGGTCTCCGTACACAGGGAGCTAAAGCTCCTGACAACAACATATTTTTCAAGTGTCCAACCTCAGAGGCAGTTTCTCAAGAAGTCTTAATGCCAGCATAGCTCCATGTTTGTGGAGTGTATACACTGTCCCTTACTTTTGGAAACTCCTCTACCACCTCCAAGGTTGTGAACTCCTGAACATTTTCCATTCCAGGTATGTATTCACAGATTTTCTAACTCTTCTTCTCTAATTGTGTCTTACTAGGGGCGAAGATATTGTCAAGGCATTGTTCTGGATGATAGTGGGAATTTTTTGTAGCACATATTTGCATACACATTGGATTTATTTTCCTATTTTCCATTTGAAATACTGAATAACTGACACTAACCCATACCCTAATAGACTCTTACTACTAATCCTAATATGATGGAGTAAAATAACCCAAACAGAATAGAAATGCAAGCATTTCAGAGGAGGCATGGTGTATAGTTAGACTTGGCTTTTGCATGATAAAGTGTAGGTGTTATAATTCAAGTTAATTTTTAATTGAAATAGTTCCATGGGTACTTAAAGTAAACAAATATGTGAATTCCTCTCTCCCTTTCTCTGTAGCCTATTCAGCACATGTATTTTTATATGCACATATAGAATTCTACCTGGTACCACAGGTACACTCTTGTGAGGTGGCTGACTTGGCAGATAGAAATTGTGAGAATAGATCACTCCGCCTAAACGCTGTTGAAACTGAAATTTCAAACTATGGGTGAGCTTCCTAGTTGAACAACATTATACATAAATCCATGTTCAGTAAAATGAATATTTTTGGATCTGTGGATGATATATATTTCATGCTGAATTTCGATTGGCATATGTATTACTAATTTTTAATGTCTCTGTGTGTGTGTGTGTGTGTGTGTGTGTGTGTGTGTGTGTATATATATATATATATATATATACACACACACACACACTAAATTTTTTTAAAATATAAAATATATGTGTCTTATTATACACTCCCTAAATTCATTCATATTCATGTATGTGGATTTAGAGTTAACAATTCACAAGATTATTCACGGAAATATTCATCCACCTGAAATACATATTTTTTCCTAGAAATGAAAAATAACTTCAGTGAATGGTGGATACAAATCCTAATATTTCTACAATAATTGATCCAGTTTGTCATCAATGCAAGTAGATTCCTATGGGACATGATGTGTATTTTGATGTTCATTTTTATTCACCACTGGTATGTTACAATTTCTTCAGTTTATGCACATTATAGGATATATATTTCATCCATACGTTAGCAAAATTATAGGCATTTGTTTCACTTTCAATCATTTTCTGCTTTAGAACACATGTAATCCTCCATGTTTCTTGACTGCTTTTTTCATGAGACTTCATTCCAAACATATTATTTTCGATTTCCATAATCAAATTTGAAGCAAAACTCACACACCCTTCATGATAAAGTATAACCCTAATATTACTATTAGATGTATAACTGGTTGGAATGAATGATTGTATATCAATATAAGATTTCTTATATATTTTCAGATATCAAATCAATCCATTATTTAAAGTGGAAC
Organism: Callospermophilus lateralis; assembly: GCF_048772815.1. NCBI lineage: Eukaryota > Metazoa > Chordata > Mammalia > Rodentia > Sciuridae > Callospermophilus > Callospermophilus lateralis. The sequence continues at coordinate 285,834 of NW_027512533.1, read as the reverse complement.
CAGTTATATTATTTATTCACACTATTGTCTATTCATGCATTGTCTCTATATTCATAGACACAGAGTACACCTCTTTGTAAACCCAATACTAATTTATACGTCTTCAAAATTTTGCTCCCAGTAATGGTGGAAGAAATACTCATGTCATCTGATCTACATATACATTTTATCAGAGTAATATTCTGGACACAAAAAGAAATGGTCACACTTATGTTTGCACGAAAGCCTAAATGTAAAGTGAACATGGATTACTAAAACCATCCATATCAAGTTTGGCTAATGCTCTCAAAATTCAATACTATTTGTGACAACATATTTGTTTCTTGCTAAGATTATATATTCAAACTCAACCCTATTGAAAATATCTAATCCTATCTCTCACTTTATACTTTTCCTGATTTCATAATGTCTCTATTTATATCAGCTTTCCTACATACTTTACGCAGTTCATCATTGTGACTGACTCTTCAATTGTGCTGACACTTACATTCACACTCTAATCCAAACCCTATTGCTAAGGAACTTTTGTTCCAAATCCTATACTCACTCTTCTTCTTAAACCTACTGACTATCTTCCTAATCCTACCCATTATCCCTTTTTGACTGGATGTTCTCTTATACATTCAATAATCCAAGGTACAGGGTCTAATGCCATTGTATATCGATCTATCTCAGACATCTGTGCAGAACATAATTCAACGCTAAGTATCACAATCAAGGGCCCATCCCCATTCTGCGCTTCAAATCTTACTTAGATTTCTGTTTTCATACATATATTTCACCTATATATACTTATAAATGTCGCAGGTTCCCAGTACCATTATTCATCCAGCAGAATGATTCCTAAATCAAATTGAACATATTATTAACCCTAACCATACACTGTTCCCTCAATCTAACTTTACAGAAGAGCAGGGACAGAGTTGGTCTTACAATACAGGAATGTAGGGGATCTTCCACCTCCTGAGAACCTCAAGGTCCATGCAGAAATGATCCCTGGAGAAGATGTAGACAACTATGAAGGACCTGAGAGAGCAAAAGTCAGCTTCCATGGAAAACAACCTGGTCAGGATGAAGGGTTGTTTATGAATCAGCCTCTCTCTTCTTAATGTAGAGAAGATGGACCAAACCAGGTTGGTGTGGAGAGCTGTTCCTAGGTGCCTATGGTTGATATACCATTCTACCTTGTGAAAGTGTCACAGAAAGTAGGGGCAGCCTCCATCTCATGGTAGTCTTGGAAGCAACTGTTAGGACAAAGTGGTTACCAAGGCAGTGATCTGATTCAGTTCCTTAAGGAAGTGACCTCACCTCACTTCTTTGTTGATGGAACTCTCTGAACTTGGTATCCAAGAAGCCAGGCACCAAGAGGCAGTCCCAGTCTTAGTGGTCTCACTTGTTTGGACTTACCAAGGACAGAGTCAGTCATTCTTGCTACCTACTGATGTGAGGACGGCCATAACCAGGAAAGCTCTGAAGAGGGGCTTTTCCTGAGAAAGTAGGTAGTGGCTCACTGCTGGCTCCTGACAACTTCACAGAGTTGGCCAAGGAGACCAGATCTGAGACAGGACAGGCCATTTCATTGGAACATAGTATGGCCCACCAGTCAGAGGACACTCCGGATAGTCACAGACCTACATGGGGGAAGGAGGTGTCTTTGTGGGTGTGGGTGTGGGTTTGTGGTTTTGTCTCATATTCTGAGAATAGGTAGGAATGGCGGTTTGTTTGGTTTGGAGGGAACTGTTTCTAGTAAGTCATTTGACAAGGCGAGTGTTTCTATGTCTGTTTATACCACTGTGTCCCTGGTTGTAGACATTAGAAAAGAAAATGCATCAATTGGTGAGTCCTGTCTAGTAGAAAGCTTCTCAGCTTTCATCCTGCACAATTCATGAATGGACTGTGGCATGACTTATCGATGGGGAACACCTGCTAACTTCTTAAGTTCCTGTTTTCTTCCTGAATTGTGTGCACTCTCCAGAATAGGCTCATAGTTTTGTGTCAAATATATGTACCACCTCAAATCTCTGTGACATGGCCATGTACTGGATAGCTGAAGGGAATGGCGAGCATCTCAGAAAGCTCAGATATCAGTGAGACTAGGAATGCCTCATTGGAAAAACTCTGCTTTGGACATTTTGCTTACCGATTCTTCTCTTGCCCTGAAAGTCAGGAAGGTCTTTGCATCAGGTGTGTCATGTGGGAGTGTTTTGGTTTTAATTGTGGTCATTTTTGTGGCCGTTGGAAGACATGGCTATGTCCACCTGGGCTTGAACCCTTATGTGATTCCCCTTAGAGACTGAGTTCTGGAACTGACCTCAAAGAAGTATTGCCATGTATTGTGTTGGGATTTTAGGAGGCCACGCATGAGAGTCGCCCTTGGAAACTGAGATCTAGGCCCAGGGAGGCTTTCCGAAGAGCACTGGAAATCTCAGAAAGGACATCACATGATTTTATTCTTAAAACTTGGCAGCCATCGTTGCAAGTCAAAACACACATGGACCTCACATTGTAGACCTCAAATGCCTGGCTTAATGTGACCTTTTAGCCTGTCTTTGGGAAGCCTTGCCTGTTAGAATTCTCCAGAGCTTTCATTGAAATGAGCTTCTTCTCCATTTAATGGTTCCTGAATAAATTGAAACCCACAGTGCCTTCAACTTCATCCATGAAAAATGCCTAGATAAATATCATTAAAGTTTGGAAATTCCCATCACCTGGTGGCACTGGAGAACCTTGAGGTGTCCTATTACTGATCATGAATGTACCAGACAGTGCCTTGATTGACTGGGTTTCATGAAAATGGTGTAGAACAGAGATGCCAGTAACTTGGAGCCTGATGAGTAGTCGGCCTAGAGCAGTGGTGTGCAGGTGTGTGTTAAAACATCTGTGGTGGGCTGATGTGGATATGCCATTGGCTTTCAAATGCCTTGTGACTGATATAGTGCAGCCCCCATACCCTTGTATGTAAAGGCATCTTGTTATATGGACAGGTTGAAGGGCAATGTTTAGAATCAGATTGCTGTGGTCAAGGGGGCAAGCTATGTGGGATATAAGCCAGGTTGGTGCATTCTCCTGCAGACCCTTACCCACCACACATGACAGAACTCCCTCCATCACTGTGTCCCAGTTGAACTTCTCGTATTTTGTGAAGCAAATACCAAACTCCCAGTGCAGCTGCAAGAAACACCACGAAAAGTGGAGGATGACCAAATGGCTTCACAGTCCACACTGCAAGACACTTAGCGCCCAGTGGCAACAGTTTACCTATAAAGAGAGAATTCAGCCCTACTGCTTCATGTTCATAGGAAAAAAAGAAACCATGTCCTCCAGGTCATATAGATGCAGACCCAGCTTTGATGGTCTCACTACAAAGGAAGCTAAAGCTCCTGTCATCAACATATATTTCAGGTGCCCAATCTCAGAGGCAGTTACTCAAGAAGTCTTTAGGCCAGCAGAGCTCCATGTTTTTGGAGTTTTTACCCTGTCCTTTACTTTTGGAAACTCCTCTACAACCTCGAAGGTTGTGAACTCCTGAGCATTTTCCATTACCGATATGTATTCACAGATTTCTAACTCTTCTCCTCTAATTATGTCTTACTTGGAGTGAAGGAAATGTCAAGGCATTGTTCTGAATGAGAGTGGGAAGATTTTTGGGTAGCACATATTTGCCTACACATTGGATTCATTTTCGAATTTTCCATTCGAAATACTGAATCCCTGACTGTCAGGGGTAGAAGGAATTCTTCTTCAAAGAACAGCCTGACACTTACAAGAAACAGCCCCCAGGAGACATCCTGTCTGGAAGACATCCTGTAGCCATATATGTCCCTGAGACATCCTGTGGCCATCTTTCTTCCAGAAACATCCTGAAGTTATCTCACCTTGTGAAGACATCCAGGAACTGCTGATAATAGAGCTTTTCCATATCCAGCATATTAATACCCATGTGTGAACAATAAAATTTTGCAGCTTGATCAGAACTCCTGTGTTGCTCTCATCTCTCATGCCTCTTGTCCCTTCATTCCTCCCCATCTAGGTTCGCTGACCACGTTGATGTGTCCTGCCGGCCGGGACATCTGGCACCCACCGACTGGGGCTCAAGCCTTTGACTGAGGGGGAACCCCTTCCTCCTGGAAGACTTGGTCAAGAGGAGCTCACGATCGCCTCAGCAGACACCACCCGGAGACATATCCAGGAGGAAGGTGGGGATGATGCACGGTGAGTGACGCACCATGTGACAAGCAGTATCGTCACATGATTTGTTTATTTCAGGCCTCAAGGAGTCCTTCAAGACATGAGGGGCACATGTTAAGAAAAAGGACTTAAAATTTTTCTTTTCATACATAGAAGAATTGTGTCCATGGTTTCCTCTTGAAGGGACCATTGATGGCAAAAATGGCTTAGAGTAGGAGACTGTTTAAAAGATTATTATGAATCATTTGGCCCAGAAAAAATGCCAGTTCCCACCTTTTCTTACTGGAACTTAATTAATGAAATTCTTAAAAGTTTTCGCTTTGACAATGGTACCTTACAACTTGTCAGGATTGGGGAAGAGATTATGCAAAAGACCTCTCGTCCCCCCTCTGCATGCCCATCATTAGTATAGACATAGAACCTTCTCAGTCTTCCCAGGACCCTGAGAACCTTCCTGGTCCCCCTCAAAATACGACCCTAATTAATAAGGCTCCAATGATTAAAAACCACCTTTATCCAGTTTTAAATCCCAGAGACACATTGACCCCTGGGGAGGACGCTATCTTGGAGAAGGAAGCACCTCTCTAACATTCAGAACACCCGCGACCTCTCAGGACCGTGCCACAGCCTATAGGATTTACCAAGCGAAGGTGAAAGCACCTATGTAAAACATCTTGCCTTTGAAAATGCTAACCCAGCATGTCAGAATGTTCTTCAACCACATAAGGATAAAGGGAAACTTTCTGAAATTATTAGACTCTGTGCAGACGTGGGTGCAGCCCATGCCATGGGTCTGGCTTTAGGGACCGCCTTTACCAAGGCCTTTCACAATCCTGGCTCACGTACTTGCTTTACTTGTAAACAACCTGGCCATTTTGCATGTGAGTGTCCCACAGGCAAACAAAGCCTAGGAATAGCGTCTCCTCAAACTGGGGCTTAACCGCCCCCAGCTACCCTTTTCCATAGAAGTGGTAAAGGTCATCACTGGGCCAGTGAGTGTAGATCTAAGACAAATGCCCTCACACAGCCTATTTCTTCCTACTTCTCGGGAAACTCCCTGCGGGGCCAGCCCCCGGCCACAACATCCCCCACGACAAACACAGGAGCAATAAAGTTTGTTCCCTCCTAAACTCCCAACCTACCACAAAATCCTTCTCCACAATTGCCTCCCTCCAACTAGCCACCCCAGGCAGCACAAAATTGGACCTCTGTGCTGCCACAAATACAATATTAGACCCAATGCAAGGGCCCCAGATAATACCCAATGAAATTATGGGTCCCCCTCCATCTCATACATGTGCCCTTAATCTTGGAAGAGCCTCCACTACCATACAAGGTGTTCAGGTCTTCGTTGGCATTAATGATAATGATTTCACTGGAGAAATAAAAATACTGGCCACTGCTATTAATGGAGTTGCCGCCATCCCAGCAGGAACAAGACTTGCACAATTAATTCTCCTTCCCTTGGATTCAGGAGGCATTTCCAAAACCCAAACCTACCTCGGGGGACTGCCTTCTTGGGCTTCTCTGATGTGTATTGGGTTCAGCCCATTTCTCACAATAGACCCACCCTTACCTTACTTACTGAAGGAAAGGAATTCCAAGGAGTTCTAGATATTGGAGCTGATGCCACAATTATTTCTCAAAAATACAAGCCATCAGGTTAGCCCCTCACTCCATCCTTGACTGACCTTAAAGGGATAGGAAAATAAAAAAATCCTCTGGTCAGCTCTAGGTCTATTAGCTGCACTTATAAAGATGGTAATAAGTCAACTGTCACTCCTTTCGTTGATTCTGACCTCCCTGTTAACGTATAGGGAGGAGATATTTTGAGTTATTGGAAGTTATTCTCGCCAGTCCCAATTCCATGGTGACTCATCAAATGCTTCCTATGAATTTTGTTCCTGGTACAGGCCTGGGGATACTGAAACAAGGACTGGTGGAGGCTATACAACCCATACAAAAACAAATACATGTGGACTTGTGTATTCAGATTTTTAGTGTCAGTCCCTGACCCTCCTGTACCCCATGCAGATAAAATTATTTGGGAGACTCAGACTCCTGTGTTGGTGGATCAGTGGCCCCTTACCCAAGAAAAATTGGAGGCTGCCTCCACGTTAGTGCAGGAACAGCTTGCAGCCGGCCATGTAAAGCCCTCAACCTCATCATGGATTACTCCTATTTTTATTATCAAGAAAAAATCAGGCAAGTGGTGCCTTTTACAATATTTGTGTGCCATTAATAAAGTTATGCGCCCGATGGGAGCACTACAGCCAGGCATTCCCACACCAGTGGCGATTCCAAAAAACTATTGTAAAATGGTTATTGACTTAAAAGATTGCTTTTTTACCATCTTTTTACATCCTGAGGATAGACCCTATTTTGCCTTTAGTCTCCCTCACATTAATTTTCAGGGCCCTATGCAGAGATTTCAATGGAAGGTTCTTCCCCAAGGTATGGCCAACAGCTCTAGTCTTTGCCAAAAACACGTTGCTCAAGCAGTAGACCCTGTGAGAGAGCGATGAGCACAAAATTATATTTTACATTATATGGATGATTTGTTAATTGCTGCACCTAATACCCATGACCTTAATAATTGTTACTTGGACTTTTACAAAACCTCACTACCTTGGGACTACAGATAGCTCCAGATAAGTTTCAAACACAGGACCCTTATACCTATTTGGGCCTTAAACTTCAAGATAATCAGATCCAAATTCCTAAAATACAACTATGTGTTTACCATCTTCACACACTTAATGATTTTCAAATATTACTGGGGGATATTCAATTGCTAGGAACATATTTAAAATTACCCACTTGTGTACTTTTGCCCCTTAATGATATTTTGATAGGTGATTCCCACCCCTCCTCCCCTCAAAAGCTTACTCCCGAGGCATGACATGCATTAAACCAAGCCACAGAAGCCATTGCCCAAAAGTTTGTTACACAAATTTCTTATAACCTTCCTCTGGTTCTGGTTATTTTCCACACTCCTCATACACCCACAGGAATATTTTGGCAGCGAGATCCACATTTTAAAAATAAAGGCTGCCCCTTTCTTTTGGTCCTTGTATCCACCACATCCTCCAAGGTTATTACTGTTTATCTTGCTCAGGTAGCTTCTCTTATTTTTGAAGGTCGTTTGCTTTCTCGACAACATTTTGGCAAAGACCCTGATAATATTTTAATTCCATATACTAAGGACCAAACCCTTACTACAATTTTTACTAGAGACATGGATCAATGGGGTATTGCCCTATCAGGCTTTTTGGGAACAATTCATAACCACATCCCCAATGACCCCGTTTTAAATTTTGTCCAGTTACATTCATTTATTTTTCCCAAAATTACTCAAAATGCTCCCATTCCTCAAGAACTTACTGTCTTTACAGATGGTTCCAGTAATGGCCGTGCAGTCTTTGTTGTCAATAACAAGCCTACCACCTTTGATACTGTCTATCAGTCAGCTCAGTTTGTGGAATTGTTCACCATAACACAAGTTTTCATAAAGTTTTTTTTGATAATCTTGTTAATATTTATACAGACAGTGCCTACATTGCTCTTTCTGTGCCCCTGCTGGAGATTTCACCAACCATTATGGCTTCTTCCAATTCCCCCTTTCTGTTTCACCAGCTTCAGCAGCTAATTCAGGCCAGAAAACATGCATTTTCCTTAGGACACATCATGACACACTCTGACCTTCTGAGCCCTCTAACACAAGGTAATGCCCAAGCTGATGCAGCAACACGTTCCATCTTTCCAATTTTTGTTGGCTCCATTCAAAAGGCCATGGAGTTACAAAATCTTCACCATCTAAATTACCAGAGCCATCGATTACTTTGGAAAATTACCAGGCAACATGCATGAGAAATAGTAAAAGCATGCCCTGGTTGCACTGTCTCCCTCCCCATTCAACACTTGGGAGTTAACCCCCGAGGATTACAGCCCAATCAGGTTTAGCAAATGGATGTTATTCATTTTCCTGAATTTTGAAAAACCAAATATATATACGTTTCTATAGATACCTTCAGCGGCTTTAGTTTTGCATCACCACATTCTGGAGAGGCTACCAAAGATGTCCTTTCTCATCTTGTTTCAGCCTTTTTTGTAATGGGTAAACCAATACATATTAAAAAAGATAAATGTCCTGCATATACCAGTGCCAAGTTTAAACAGTTTTGTGCTACCTTGCAATTTTGTCATACTACTGAAATTCCATACAACTCTCAGGGCCAAGGCATGTGGAACTTGCCCAGCTTAGCTTAAAGACTTGGCTATCCCGTCTTAAGGCTTCCGCCCTTGTATTTACCACTCCCAGGGATCGCCTTAACCATGCATTATTTGCCCTTATTTTTCTTACCTTAGACAGTGAAGGCCATTTGGCCACAGACAGACACTGGCATCCTTCGTCCAATTCTGTTCGCTCGCCTGTTATGTGGTGCAATCCCATTACAAATAAATGAAAACGCCCAGATCCTATCCTCATCAGGGGATGAGGCTCAGCTTGTGTTTTGGACCAAGAGCAAGCATCCCCAAGATGGTTACCAGAATGCCTGGTTAAACAGGTAAATTACTTACCTCAACCCAGGGACGGAGGCCCTCCCCCTGAGGACAAATTTTCCTCCATTTCAGATACAGCCAACAATCTGTGTGAGGATCCTGCTTAAGGCACTTCTGCTGAACAGGTTTGAACACGGAGACCTTGGACCTCCAATTTCCAACATCATGGAGTACCTTTTTGCCCCCCCCCCCGTGAATGCAAAGGAGGATTTTGGACTGAGGCTCCCACTAGTTGGACCCAGACTGCTGACTGCATGACTAAGGTGACTTACCTCCTTGCCAAGGTTGACCATAATCTCGGAGGAGTTCATCAGCCTAAATGGGTATGTGTTAACAAGCCAAAGATTATTCCCCCTAGTACAAGTAAAGCTCTCCAAAATTGTTCTGCAACTTGTATGCATACCCAGGCGATGCATGTCTCTTGTAATGTGTCGGCTTCACTTTGTGTTAATAAACAGGGAGAACAATTTTTTGAAGCCTCCCTAACTAAAACTCATGCAGCAGGGGGACCACTATTCATTATACCCCCATTCTCTTTGACCATGGAGGAGATGGCAAATACACCAAGCTACAGTCAGCTGGGTGCCAAGGCACTGTCGGAAAAGGTTCCTACTGGCCCATTAAGGCCCCTACAGGGGTCTCTGATGGTGGAGGACCCACTTATTCTGTCAAGCATCCTCAGATAATCAAACTTTTGAAACCCCAAATCCCTGAGCTCACATATCATCCCTTAATGTAGCCTAAATCCCAGTTCCCAGGTTTAGATACCAATACATTAGATATTTTGCAAACTACATTCTCCTAGCTTAATAATTCGAACCCCACCCTTGCTGGTGATTGCTGGCTCTGCATGACAGCAGGGGCAATCATGCCTATGGCAGTTCCTATTAATTCTATCATGGACAATGATAATACATGCCAACCCGGATTTCCCTTTAAAGTACAGCCTATAGGCACTTTTACATTATTTCTTTTAGGCGCGATGCAGAATAATACCTATGATACTGATGTTCGACTTACTTCCTTTGGAAATTGCTCAACAGTATAAAATTATTCCTCACCCACCCCATCTCTTTGTTCCTCCAATGGCACAGTTTTTATGTGTGGAGGAAACTCGGCCTTCCCACGCTTCCAGCGAATTGGACCATTGGTTGTGTTCTTGCTTTATTACTCCCTGATATAACTATTGTCCCAGGAGATGAACCTCTACCAATTTCTAGCCTAGACACTTTAGTCAAAAGACATAGGTGGGCAATACAGGCTTTACCACTCATTGCCAGCCTTGGAATAACAGCTGCTGTGGGCACAGGTACAGTGGCTTAGGCACGGCTATTCACTCTTACCATCGCCTGTCTCAACAACTTATAAATTATGTACAAACTTTATCAGGAACCTTTAAAGATTTGCAGGACCAAATAAATTCCCTGGCAGAAGTGTTCCTTCAAAACAGACGGGGCTTAGATTTGCTGACAGCTAACCAGGGAGGTATTTGCTTAGCCTTAGGGGAACGATGCTGCTTTTATGCCAATAAATCAGGCATAGTACGCATTAAAATTAAGCAGCTTCAAGAAGATCCAGAAAAGAGACAAAGGGAACTATTTGAAAATCCCCTCTGGATTGGGCATAATGGTTTTCTACCCTACCTTCTTCCCCTATTAGTCCCTTTGTTGGGTTTACTTTTAATGGTGTCCATAGGCCCCTGCATTATAAAGAGGCTGGTACAATTTATTAAAGAACAGATTAATATTTTGGTTTCTAAGCCCATACAGGTCCACTATCATGGTCTGGAGATGGAAGACAGCACTGCCCACATTTAAAAGAATGTTCAACCCTTCTCACAGGCTTATTAAGTTTACATCCCCACAGATCTCTCTTTCTTACAGAAAACTATAAGTAACAGCTCTGAGCAACCATCTTCTACCCTTGCAATAAGGGTTCGTTCTCCATGGGCCCCTCCGCTTGGGGGAGGACACACCCTTGGAATGAGCACGTTAGGCCATAATAACGGAGGGTCCAGGAAGGACTGCAGGAGGATGGATCCACGGATCCCCAAACACAAGACCTCTGAATGACACGCTCTGGTGCATGGCGGTTGGCATGCTATCCCCTCAAAGACGTCTCCTCCAAAAACATGCCAAAGCCAACACGAAATCTCCTAGGAAAGATGCTCGCTCAAATCAGGAGATATTCTAAGGCATTCTAGAGAAACAGAGCCACTATCACCCCCTAAATCCATGGCCTGTAAGGTATGGTCGAATATTTTATATAACAAAAGGGGAGATGTCAGGGGCTACAAGGAAGTTCTCCTTCAAAAAATAGACTGACACAAGAAACATCCCCCTGGGACACAACCTGCCTGGGAGACATCCCACAGCCATCTATCTCCTTTTGACATCCGGCTACCATCTGTCTACCTGAAACATCCTGAGGTTATCTCACCCTGTGAAGACATCCAGCAACTGCCGATAAGAGAGCTTTCCCATCCGCAGCATATAAATACCCTCTGAGAATAATAAAAGTTTGCAGCATGATCAGAACTCCTGTCTTGCTGTCATCTCTCGTGTCTCTTGTCCCTTCATTCCTCCCCAACTAGGATCGACACCCAAGTTGATGTGTCCTGCCAGCCGGGCCATCTGACACTAACCCATACCCTCCTAGACTCTGATGACAAATCCTAATATGATGGAGAAAAATAACCCAAACAGAATAGAAATACAAGCAGTTCAGAGGAGGCATGGTGTATAGTTGCACTTGCCTTTTGCATGATATAGGGTAGGTGTTATAAATCTAGTTAATTTTTAATTGAAATAGTTCTCCATGTGTTTTTAAAGTTAACAAATATGTGAATTCCTGTCTCCCTTTCTCTGTAGCCGATTCAGCACATGTATTTTTATATGCACATATAGAATCCTACCTGGTATCAGATGTACATTCTTGTGAGGTGGCTGACTTGGAAGATACAAATTGTGAGAAGAGATCACTCCTCCTAAATGCCGTTGGAACAGAAAATTCAACCTACGGGTGAGCCTCCTAGTAGAACAACATTATACATAAATCCATGTTCAGTAAATTAAATATTTTTGCATCTGTGGATGATATATACTTCATGATGAATTTCGATTGGCATATATATTGCTACATTTTATTGCCTGGGTGTGTGTGTTGTGTGTGTGTGTGTGTGGGTGTATATATATATATATATATATATATATATATATATACACTCTCCAAATATTTCAAAATATGAAATATATGTGTCTTACATATACTACCTAAATTCATTCATGTTCATGTATGTGGATTTATAATCAACTTTTCACAATATTATTCTCAGAAATATTCATCCACCTGAATTACATATTTGTTTTATAGTACTGAAAACTAACTTCAGTGAGTGGTGCATACAATCCTAATATTTCTACAGTAACTGACCCAGTTTAACATCAATGCAACTAGATTCCTCTTGGATATGATGTCTATGTTGAAGTTCATTTTATTCAACACTGGTACATTACTATTTGTTCAGTTTATACACATCATAGGATATATATTTCATCAACAACTTCAATAATTTATAGGATTTTGATTCACTTTCAATCATTTCCTGATTCAGAACACATGTATTCCTCCAGGTTACATGATTGTTTTTTCATGAGACTTCTTTCCAAACGCTTTTTTTTTCGATTTCCATAATCATTTTGAAGAAAAACTGACACACTCTTCATGATAAACCATAACCCTAATATTACCATTAGATGTATTTCTGGTTGGAATGAATGATTGCATATAAATATACGATTTTCTGTTTATTTTCAGATATCAATTCAATCGAATATTTAAAGTTGGAACAAGTTATAATATTTAATCACAGTATCGTCTATTCATAAATTATCTCTATGTTCATAGACACAGAGTAAATCTATTTGTAACCCCAATACTAATTTTTTCATCTTCAAAATGTTGCTCCCAGAAATGGTGGAAGAAATACTCATGTCACCTAATCTACATATACATTTTATCACAGTAATATTCTGGACACAAAAAGAAGAGGTCACACTTATGATTGTATCAAAGCCTAAATGAAAAGTGAGCATAGATTACTGAAAACATTCATGTCCAGTGTGCCTAATGCTCTCAAATGTCAATCCTATTGGTGACTACATATTTGTTTCTTCTTAAGACTATATTTTGAACCTCAACCCTGTTGCAAATGTCTAATCCTATCACTCAATTTATACTTTGCCTGATTTCCTAATGTCTCTATTGATGTCTGCTTACCTAAATATTTTCCCCAGTTCACCATTGTGACTGACCCTTCACGTGTGCTGACATTTACATTCACTCTCTACCCGATACACTATTGCTAAAGAACTTTTGGTCCAAATTCTGTACTCAGTCTTCTTCTGAAACTTATCGAATATCTTCCTAATCCTACCGACTATCCCTGTTCTAGTGGATGTTCACTTCTACATTCAATCATCCAAGGTACAAGGTCCTATGCCATTGATTATCGATTTATCTGAAACACCTGTGCAGAACGTATATCAAAGCTAAGTATCCCAATCAATAGCGCAATGCCCTTCTGGGCTTCAAATCTTACCTAGATTTTTGTTTTCATACTTATATTTCACCTATATATTCTTATAAATATCACAGGTTCCCAATACCATTATTCATCAATTAGAATAATTCCTAACCCAAATCAAACTTGTTATTAACCCTAACCATACACTGTTCCCTCAATCTAACTTTACAGAAGAGCAGGGACCAAGTTGGTCTTACAATACAGGAATGTAGAGAATCTTCCACCTGTTGTAAAACTCAAAGGTCCATGAAGAAGTGATCCCTGGAGAAGATGTAGGCAGCCATGAAGGACCTGAGAGAGCAAACGTCATCTTCCATTGCAAACAACCTGGTCAGGATGAAGGGTTGTGTCTGAATCAGCCTCTCTGTTCATAATGTAGAGAAGATGGACACAAACAGTCCTTTTTGGAGACCTGTTCCTGGGTGCCTATGGTTCATATACCATTCTAACTTGTGAAAGTGTCACAGGAAGTAGGAGAAGCCTCGATCTCATGGGACCCTTGGAAGCAACTGTTAGGACAAAGTGGTTGCCAAAGCAGTGACCTCATTCAGTTCCTGAAGGAAGTGACCTCACCTCACTTCCTTGGTCATGGAACTCTCGGTACTTGGGATCCAGGAAGCAAGGTACCAAGAGCCTGTCCCATTCCCAGTCCCAGTGGGCTCACTTGTTTGGATTTACCAAGGACAGAGTCAGTCTTTCATGGTACCTACAGATATGAGGATGGCCAACTGCCAGGAAAACTCAGAAGAGGGGCCTTTCCTGAGAAAGCAGATAGTGGCTCACCGCTGGCTCCTGACAAGTTCACAGAGTTGGTGTTTTCCGGGGAACATAAGTTGGCCCACCAGTCAGAAGACACTCTGGATAGTCACAGACATACTTTGTAGAAGGTGGTGCCTCTGTGGTTGTCGGTGTGGGTTTGTGGTTTTGTCTCATGTTCTGAGAATAGGTAGGAAAGGCGGTTTGTTTGGTTTGGAGTGAACTGTTTATAGTAAGTCGTTTGGCAAGCAAGTGTTTCTATGTCTGTGTATCCCACTATGTGCATGGTTTTAGATATTAGAAAACTGAATGCATCAATTGTTGTCTCCTGTCTAGCAGAAAGCTTCCCAGCATTCATCCTGCCGAATTTATGAATGGATTTCAGCTTGCCTGATCGATGGGCAACATGTGGTATCTTCCAAAATTCCTGCATTCTTCATGAATTCTGGCTACTCTCCAGAATAGGCTCATGGTTTTGTGTCCAAGATATGTAGCAGTTCCAAGCCCTGTGACATGGCCATGTACTGGATAGCTAAAGGGAATGTCGAGCATCTCAGAAAACTCAGATATAAGTGTGACCATGATAGTCTCAGTGGAGAAACCCTGCTTTGGGCCTTTTGCTTACCTATTGTTCTGTTGCCCTGAATGTCAGGAAGGTCTTTGCCTCAAGACATCCGTTTGTGAAGCCTGAAGAAAACAGGTTCAAATGGAAATGAATGGACATCACCTGTGGATATTTGCTTAATTCCTTTGAAAATGGAAGTGTCTGAATCAGCCTCTTGGCCCTGTGTGAGGCCGTGGCTTAGATTCTCAACCCCTGAAGAATCTAAAGAAACATCACATGTGTGCATCCAAAACAAAAATGGCCAAAAGTGCAGTTATTGTGGATGAAGTCTCTCCCCATTCTCTGTAAGGTTCCTGACCTCCATCAAGTTAGAATAGGGATCCATTGGGCCAAATCATTTCTTCAAATCCCTAAATTGCTTGAGTTTTCCCGTGACTACAATTCACATAAAGAATCCAAACTGCACAGTCAATACGCCTCAAATTGGAGAAGCAGAGAAGTATTAACAGCAGGCCTATTTGAACACTCCTGGTTCACAGGAATGGTGTCCAGGCCACCCTGAATTTAGGCAAATTAGGGGCAAGAGAGATTATTTAGGAGACTGTCTTGGGCTTCGCCCCTCGTGGAAATTTCCAGCGATAGGTTATGATGAGTGTCTATATAAAAGAACATGAGGGCCATGTGGGATTGTTTTGGTTTTAATTGTGGTTGTTAGTGTGCTGATTGGAAGAGATGACTGGGTCCACCTTGACATGAACTCTGGTGTTTTTCCCCTTAGAGACTGAGTTCTGGAACTGACCTCAGAAAAGTATTGCCATTAATTGTGTTGGGATTTTAGAAGGCCATGCATGAGAGTCGCCCTTGGAAACTGAGATCAAGGCCCAGGGTGGCTTTCAACAGAGCACTGGGAATCACAGCCAAGATATCACATAATTTTCTTCTGAAAGACTTGGCAGCTGTAGTTGAGAGTCAAAAGTCACATGGACATCACATTGTAGAACTCAATGGGCCTGGCTTCATTTGACCTTTTGGCCATTCTTTGGGAAGCATTGCCAGTGAGATTTCTCCAGAGCTTTCATTGAAATGAGCTTCGTCAACATTAATGGTTCTGGAATGAACTGAAACTCACAGTGCCTCCACCTTCATTGTTGAAATATGGCTAGAAAAATACCATGAAATTTTTGAAATTTCCATGACCAGCTGGCACAGGAGAACCTTTGGATTTCCTGTTGCTGATCATGAGTATAACAGACACTGCCTTGATTGACTGGTTTTAATGAAAATTGTGTAAAACAGAGATGCCAATAAGTTGGAGCCTGATTATTAGTGGGCCTAGAGCAGTGGTAGGCAGGTGTGTGATAAAACATCTGTGGTGGGGCCATGTGGATCTGCCATTGGCTTCCAAATGGCTTGTGACTGACATGATACAGCCAGCAGTCCCTTCTAAGTAAAGGCATCTTGTTATTTGGAGAGGTTTCAGGGCAATGTTCAGAATCGATTTGCTATCGTCAATGGGGCAAGCTATGTGATATAGAAGCATGGTTGGTGCATTCTCCTGCAGAAATTAAAATACCACACGTGACAGAACTCCCTCCTGCACTGTGTCCCAGTTGAACTCCGTGTATTTCATGAAGCAAATACCAAACTCCCATTGTAGCAGCAAGAAACACCATGAAAATTGGAGGATGAACAAATGGCTTCACAGTCCACACAGGGAGACACTTAGAACCCAGTGGCCACAGTTTACCTACAAAGATCAAATTCAGGACTGCTGCCTCATGTTCATTGGAAAATAAGAAACTATGTTTTACAGGTCACATAGGTGCAGACCCAGCTTTGATGATCTCACTACAAAGGAAGCTAAAGCTCCTGATAACAACATATGTTTCAAGTGACCAAACTCAGAGGCAATTTCTCAAGAAGTCTTTAGGCCAGCAGAGCTCCATGTTTGTGGAGTGTTCACCCTGTCCCTTACTTTTGGAAACTCCTCTACCACCTCCAAGGTAGTGAACTCCTTAGCATATTCCATTCCAGATAAGTATTCACAGATTTTCTAACTCTTCTCCTCTAATTATGTCTTACTTGGGGCGAAGATAATGTCAAGCCATTGTTCTGGAGGAGTGGGAAGATTTTGTGTAGCACATATTTGCATACACATTGGATTCATTTTCCAATTTTCCATTCGAAATACTGAATCCCTGACTCTAACCCCTACCCTACTAGACTCTGACTACTAATCGTAATATGATAGAGAATAAAAACTCAAACAGAATAGAAATACAAGCAGTTCAGAGGAGGCATGGTATATAGTTGGAATTGCCTTTTGCATTATATAGGTTAGAAGTTATAAATCTAGTCAATTTTTTGTTGAAATAGTTCTCCGTGTGTTTTGAAAGTTAACAAATATGTAAATTCCTGTCTCCCTTTCTCTGTAGCCTATTCAGCACATGTAATTTTATATGCACATATAGAATCGTACCTGGTATCACACGTACATTTTTGTGAGGTGACTGACTTGGCAAATACAAATTTTGAGAAGAGATCACTCCTCCTAAATGCTGTTGTAACTGAAAATTCAACCTATGGGTAAGCCTCCTAGTTGAACAACATTATACATAAATCCATGTTAAGTATATGAATATTTTTGGGTCTGTGGATGATATGTATTTCATGATGAATTTCAATTGACATATATATTGCTAGTTTTTAATGTCTGTGTGTGTGTGTGTGTATATGTATATATATATATATATATATATATATATATATATATATACTCTCCGGATTTTTCAAAATATGAAATATTTGTGTCTTATTATGCACTCCCTAAATTCATTCATATTCATGTATGTGGATTTATAATCCACTTTTTAAAAAATTAATCTCAGAAATATTCATCCACCTGAAATACATATTTTTTCCTAGTACTGAAACAGTTTTCAGTAAATGGTGCATCCATATCCTAATATTTCGGCATTGCAAGATGACTGTGAAGACAGTGTATCACACCCAGTGTACCCTGCCACTGCGCAGGTGAATAACGAGTTAGAACGATGAAAAACTATCTTGTTAGGATCTTACAGGAAAATGGGTGTTTACCGAAATCTAGAAGAATGATTTCCACCACCGAGGTCCGGTAATTGAGTCTCAAACACAAGCCACTTGTGCAACCGGAGATCCATTCTGATTTATCCGCGTGACCTGCCCCGTGTCTACAAATGGTGAGGCACCACCGAGAAGCGACCAGCAAGCAGGGAGAAACGTTGCTGCAGATTCTGTGGAATCCTGCTGGCTGAGCATCCACTGAGCCCCCAGCTGAATTTGGGATTTCAGACGGGAAAGTTAGCAGTACATTTCTATCCCCCAAAGTGGAAACTCCACAAAGGAAACCAGCAGCCACCATCTTGGAGAGCTGAAGTAACCACCACCACTCCCAGACAGATTGCAACAATAAAACAGGTGTGTGTTTCTCAGCTCATCTCACATACAGAGGAAAATTCGCATAAAATCTCTCCTAGGCTTTTGGGGGAGGGATAATCAGAGCAAGTCTGCATAAAGACTGGGGGAAAACTAGAGGCACCTGACCTTCATCTCCCCTTCCCATCAGCGGCAAAAATGAAACTTGTCTAGCCAGTGCGGGGCGAGGGGCAAGCGGAAAATATTAAAACAATAGAGTTCCAGGGTTCACAATAGACACCCTCCCCACCCAACAAACGGCAGACCCGGAGAACAGTTTGAGCTGCCGAGAAGCATCACTCAGGAGAAATCTGGTCTAGCAGGAGAAATCAGGACTAGCAGGATAAACCAGGGGACTAGAGGCCAGGCCCTCCTGACTGGGTGGCTGGAGAACGCCAGACCGCTGCCAGTGTGACTGGGCAACTGGAGATCACCTTCCTGCCGGCGCCAGCCCACCTGCTGACGGCATGTCTTGATGGCTGGAGAACGCTCGCCTGCCGACGACCGAACGCGCAACTGTGTGGCTAGAGATCACCCACCCGCCGGCGACAGCCCATCCGCTGCCCGCGCTACTGGGTGGCTAGAGACTGCCGGCATGCCAGCGACCGGGTGCTGAAACCAACAAGAGACAATCCAGTCCACCCCCCCAATTCGGACACTCCGGCAAGGAGCCTGGGGCCCACCACAGCAGAGAGGTGACATCACTGGAGCTCGGCTGTCAGAATTCCTTAACAGCGAAATCCACTTAAGCAGGCATAGTCTAGCAACACAAAGGAGAGAAAACAGAGATATATAAACCCATAACAAATCTATAGAAGAGAGCAGAAACACAGCAATCAAATAGAGCCAGAAAATAACGTGAACATCATGAAAAAACAAGGGGAAAAAAAGGTGTAGAAACAATGAAGGACAACTTAATACTACAGGAGAACCTAGAAGCATCAGAAACAGGGATAGGGAAAAAACTTAAGTCATACCTAACTCAGATGGAAAGGAATAATAGAGAAGACATGAGGCAGCAAGTCCAAGAAATAAAAGTATATTTTGAAAATGAATTAAACAACCAAATTCAAATGGCAAAGAACAAGGTTTACCAGGAGATAGAGATCTTTTAAAAAATCATACAGTAATTCTAGAAATGCAGGAAACTATAAACCAAATTAAAAACTCAAACAAGAATATTTCAAATAGACTAGATCAAGTAGAAGTCAGAACATCAGATAATGAAGACAAAGTTTGTCAACTTGAAAAGAATATAGTCAACACAGAAAACATGCTTAAATCCCATGAGCAACTATTCAAGAGATATGGGATGTCATAAAAAAACCAAAATTGGGAGTCATCGGGATAGAAGAAGGCATAGAGATTCAAACCAAAGGAATGGACAACATATTAAATGAAATAATTCTAGAAAACATCCCAGAGATGAAAGATGGAATGGATTGCCATATCCTGGAAGCCTACAGGACCTCAAACATTCAAAACCATAATAGACAAACTCCAAGACATATAATTATGAAGATAGCCAACATACAGAACAAGGAGAGAATATTAAAAGCTACGAGAGAAAGTAGGCAGATAACATTCAGGGGTAAACCAATTAGGTTAACAATTGATTTTTCATCACAGATTTGAAAGCGAGAAGATCTTTGAACAATGTATTTCAAACACTGAAAAATAATGGATTCCAACCAAGAATACTGTATCCAACAAAATTAAGCTTCAGATTTGACAATGAAATTAAGTTTTCTTGATAAACAAAAGCTAAAAGAATTCGCAGACAGAACACCAGCACTGCAAAGCATTTTGAGCAAAATACTACAAGAAGAGGAATTGAAAAATAGTGCCCAAAACTAACAGTGGGAGGTATCTCAGTAAAGGGGTAAGAAAATAACCAAAAAGTAAAAACTACCCAAATTAAAATAAATAAATAAATAAACATGACTGGAAGTATAAATCATATTTCAATTGTAACCTTAAATGTTAAAAATCTAAACTCACCAATCAAGAGACATAGGCTAGTAACCTGGATCAAAAAAATAAATCCAACAAAATGCTGCCTTCAGGAGACTCTTTTGATAGGTAAAGACATACACAGGCTGAAAGTGAAAGGTTGGGAAAAATCTTACCACTCACATGGCCCTCGGAAGCAAGCAGGAGTGGCCATACTCATATCATATAAAATCAACTTCAAACCTACGTTAATCAAAAGGGATAAAGTAGGACACTATATATTGTTAAAAGGAACCATCCACCAACAAGACATAACAATTATCAATTGGTATGCACCAAACAATTGAGCTGCAACGCTTATAAAACAAACTCGCCTCAAGTTCAAGAGTCAAATAGACTACAACACAATAATTATGGGTGACTTCAACACACCGCTCTCGCCATTAGACAGATCCTCTATAAAAAACTGAATAAAGAAACTATAGAATTCAACAGCACAATCAATAACCTTGACTTAACCGACATATATAGAATATATCAACCATCATCAAGTGGATACACTTTATTCTCAGCAGCACATGGATCCTACTCCAAGTTAGACCATATATTACGCCATTGGGCAACTCTTAGTAAATATAAAGGCGTGGAGATAATACCATGCACCATATCTGATCATAATGGAATGAAACTGGAAATCAATGAGATTAGAAGGAAGGAAAAATCCTACATCACATCTAAAATGAACAATATTCTACTGAATGATCAATGGGTTACAGAAGACATAAAGGAGGAGATAAAAAAATTCTTAGAATCAAATGACAATACAGACACAACATACTGGAATCTATGGGACACAAAGAAGGCAGTTTTAAGAGGGAAATTCATTTCTTGGAGTTCTTTCCTCAAAAAAAGAATAAAACAACAAATAAATAAACTCACAGTACACATCAAAAACCTAGAAAAGGAAGAGCAAAACAACAGCAAATGTAGTAGAAGACAAGAAATAATTAAAATTGGAGCAGAAATCAATGAAACTGAAACAAACAAAAAAAAAACATTGAAAAAATTGATAAAACTAAAAGTTGATTCTTTGAAAAAATAAATAAGATTTACAGGCCCTTAGCCATGCTAAGGATGAGAAGAAGAGAGGGAACTCAAATTACTAACATACGATACGGAATGAAAAAGGCAATATCACAACAGACAGTACACAAATACAGAAGATAATTAGAAAGTATTTTGAAATCCTATATTCCAATAAAATAGAAGATAGTTATAATATCGATAAATTTCTTAAGTCATACGATCTGCCCATATTCAGTCAAGAAGACACACACAATTTTAACAGACCAAAAACAAAGAAAGAAATGGAAGAAGCCATCAAAAGACTACCAATCAAAAAAAGCCCTGTACCTGATGGGTATACAGCGGAGTTCAACAAAACCTTCGAAGAAGAATTAATACCAATACTATTCAAGCTATATCAAGAAATGGAATAATAAGGAGCTCTTCCAAATTCATTCTCGGAGTCCAAAATCACCCTGATCCCAAAACCAGACAAAGACACCTCAAAAAAGAAAACTACAGACCAATATCTCTAATGAAGTTGGATGCAAAAATTCTCAATAAAATCCGTGTGAATTGAATACAAAAACATATCAAAATAGTTGTGCACCATGATCAAGTAGAATTCATCCCTGGAATGCAAGGCTGGTTCAATATACGGAAATCAATAAATGCTACTCACCACATCAATAGACTTAAGGACAAGAACCATATAATCATCTCGATAGATGTAGTAAAACATTCAACAAAGTTCAGCATCCCTTTATGTTCGAAACACTAGAAAAACTAGGGATAACAGGAACTTACCTCAACATTGTAAAAGCTATATATGCTAAACCTCAGGCTAGGATCATCCTAAATGGAGAAAACTGAAGGCATTCCCTCTGAAATCTGGAACAAGACAGGGATGCCCTCTATCACCACTTCTATTCAATTTAGTTCTTGAAATACTAGCCAGAGCAATTAGACAGACAAAAGAAATTAAAGGCATAAAAATAGGAAAAGAAGAACTTGAATTATCGCTATTTGTGGATGACATGGTAATATATTTAACAGACCCAAAAGGGTCTACAAAGAAACTGCTAGAGTTAATAAATGAAGGATATAAAACCAACACGCATAAATCAAAGGCATTTCTGTATATCAGCAACAAAACTTCTGAAATGGAAATGAGGAAAACCACTCCATTCAAAATATCCTCAAAGAAAATAAGATACTTGGAAATCAACCTAACAAAAGAGGTGAAAACCACAGAACCCTAAAGAGAGAGATAGAAAAAGATCTTAGAAGATGGAAAAATGTACCCTGTTCATGGATAGGCAGAACTAAATTCATCAAAATGGCGAAATTACCCAAAGTTCTCTACATGTTTAAAGCAATGCCAATCAAAATCCCAACGGCATTTCTTGTAGAAATGATAAAGCAATCATGAAATTCATATGGAAAAACAAAAGACACAGAATAGCAAAAGGAATTCTAAGCAGGAAGTGTGAATTGGGAGGTATAGCGATACTAGAGTTCAAACTTTACTACAAAGCAAGAGTAACAAAAACAGTGTGGTACTGGTACCAAAACAGGCAGGTGGACCAATGGTATAGAATGGAGGACAGAGAAACCAATCCACAAAATTACAACTTTCTTATATTTGATAAAGTGGCTATAAACATGCAATGGATGAAGGATAGCATCTTCAACAAATGGTGCAGGGAAAATTAGAAATCCATGTGCAACAAAATGAAACTGAATCCCGTTCTCTCACCATGCACAAAAGTTAACTCAAAATAGATCAAGGAGCTAGATATCAAATCAGAGACACTGCGTCTCATAGAAGAAAAAGTTGGCTATGAACTATATACTGTGGGGTCGGGCTCCAAATTCTTTAATAAGACATCAATAGCCCAAGAGTTAATAACAAGAATAAACAAATGGGACTTACTTAAACTAAAAAGTTTTTTCTCAAGAAGAGAAACAATAAGAGAGGTAAATAGAGAGCCTACATCCTGGGAACAAATTTTTACCCCTCACACTTCAGATAGAGCCCTAATATCCAAAATATACAAAGAACTCAAAGTATTAAACAATAAGATAACAAATAACCCAATCAACAAATGGGCCAAGGACCTAAACAGACACTTCACAGAGGAGGACATACAATCAATCAACAAGTACATGAAAAAATGCTCACCATCTCTAGCAGTCTGAGAAATGCAAATCAAAACCACCCTAAGATACCATCTGACTCCAGTAAGATCAGCAGCCATTATGAAGTTAAACAACAATAAGTGTTGGCGAGGATTTGGGGAAAAGGATACACTTGTACACTGCTGGTGGGACTGCAAATTGGTGAGGCCAATTTTGAAAGAAGTATGGATATTCCTGGAAAAGCTGGAAATGGATCCACCATTTGACCCAGCTATCACCCTTCTTGGAATGTTCTCTCAGGATCTTAAAATAGCATACTATAGGGATACTGCCACATCAATGATCATAGCAGCACAATTCACAATAGCTAGACTGTGGAACCAACTTAGATGCCCTTCAATAGATTAATAGATAAAAAAAATGTTGCATCTATACACAATGGAGTATTACACAGCACAAAAAATGACAAAATCATAGAATTTGCAGGGAAATGGATGGCATTAGAGCATATTATGCTAAGCGAAGCTAACCAATCCTTAAAAAACAAATGCCAAATGTCTTCTCTGTTATAAAGAGAGCAAATAAGAACAGAACAGGGAGGAAGAGCATGAGGAAAAGATTAACATTAAACAAAGACGAATGGGGGGAGAGAAAGGGAGAGAGAAGGGAAAGCTTATGAAAATTGTAGGAAACTCTCAATGTTACACAAAATTGCATATAAGATGTTGTGAGGGGAAGTGAGGGGGAAACAATAGAGAGAATTGAACAATAGCAGATGAGGTAGAGAGGGAAGATGGGAGGGGAGGAGAGGGTGGATAGTAGGGGATAGGAAAGGTAGCAGAATACAACAGTCACTAATATGCCATTATGTAAAAATGTGAATGTGTAACCGATGTGATTCTACAATTCGTATTTGGGGAAAAAATGGGAGTTCATAACCCAATTGAGTCAAATGTATGAAAGATGATATATCTTGAGCTTTGTAATGTTTTGAACAACCAATAAAAATAAATAAATAAATAAAGGTTTAAAATTTAGTGGGAAGAAATCAGCTAAAAATGGGTTCAGATGTATTCATTTTGCTATACAGAAACTTTGTTTTGTGAATATCACAAATTTATTTTACCAGAAAATGCACATAAATTGAGATTAAAGGATAATTCACCTAACTTCATGAAAAATTCATAGCATTTTCTACACTTTTCATATTTCATTTTTTTCGTGAATATTTTGTCATGGACAAGGTCTAGTCTTAGGCTATTCTTCCAGAATACTACCTCATCTGACAAGTTCGTATAATGTGTTGGATTGTTCTTTTCATCTTTTATTTAATAGTTTCTAGCTGATAATGTGTATTTTTTTCTTATCTTTATTTGGACATACAAACCTAACTATATCTTTGCATTTTATGTTTTACTGGGGAAGAGACTCATCAAAAGCTCTTTGTTATATGTATCAACAATCAAACATCTAGAGCATACAATTATTCTTAATTTTGCATGAAAATAAATTTGTACCATTTTTCTTATAAAGATGTAGTATTATTAATAATGTCCCTACTGTAATAAGTAACTACTTACAAGAAGAATTAAACAATTGACTTTATATCAATTTTGAACATGAAAAGTACTAAAATAAGTATTTGGCAATTAATACACAATTGATAGAAATTGAAATCACAAGAAAGCCATTTAAAATGTCAGTGCATATGGTCCTTAAATAATAGGTTGTTCAAATAAAATTTCTCTAATTCATAAGAGTTAATATGCCACATTACAGCTTAATGTGATATAAAACTTTAAATTATCAGTATTGATAAATAAGAATGATACCTGTTTACTTAAATATGTTTATTTGATTTTCACTGTAAGATGTTAATTATGGAAGAATTGAGAATTAAGAAAGACTTGGTCTATATTATTTCTAACAGGAAAATCAAAGTACTTTTAATATATATATATATATATATATATATATATATATATATATATATATATATATATATAATATATGTAATGCATATGCATGAATATAGATACATATGTATAATAAATGTATTGTAATATATCTATCAGGTGATTATAATTTTTAAATTTTCTCAAGAAAAAGAATGACTATAAAAAACAGTCTTAAATTTAAATTTCATAGCATACTACTGTTTGTAATGACATGAGAGAAAAATAGATATGGAGGGGAAACCAAAAAGGAAGGGAGAGAAGGGGGAAAATGAGGAAGAAAGTGAGTAAAGAAGAGGGACATGAGTGTATGATGTTAAGATAGAAGTGGAGGAGCTGGGTTTGTGGCTCAGAGGTAACATGCTTATCTAGCATGTGTGAGGCACATGGTTCTATTCTCAGCACCACATACAAATAAACAAAATGAAGGTCAATCAACAACTGAAAAAATAAAAAAAGAAAAAAGAAGAAATATTACGAAAATTCCAAGCTTTGATGAATGTTAAATAAAAAAAAATATGTTACATAGCCTTATGTAATTTCTAGACTATCCAAAATAGTCACTAAATGTTAGATTATTAGTGCTATAACTAAAAATCCATTGATCTTTCCTCTACATTCTGTGGCATGCTAGTGCTAAAATAAATTGTATTATTAATTCCCCCCCCCAAATCCTAATATTTCTACAGTAACTGACCCAGTTGAACATCAATGCAAGTAGACTCTATGAGACATGATGTGTATTTTGACGTTCATTTTTATTCAACACTGGTACATTACTATCTTCAGTTTATGCACATCATAGCATATATGTTTCATCAAAATTTCTCAAATTTATAGGCATTTGTTTCACTTTCAATCACTTCCTGCTTGAGAACACATGTATTCCTCCATGTTTCATAACTGCTCTTTTCATGAGACTTCTTCCCAAAAACATTATTTTCGATTTCCATTATCACATTTGAAGCAAAACGCACAAACCCGTCACAATAAACCATAACACTAATATTACCATTAGATGTATAACTGGTTGGAATGAATGGTTGTATATCAATATAAGATTTCTTACTTAGTTTCAGATATCAATTCAATCCATTATTTAAAGTGGAACCAGTTATATTATTTATTCACAGTACAGTCTATTCACGAATTATCTCTATATTCATAGACACAGGTACACCTCTTTGTACCCCCAATACTAATTTATACGTCCTCAATATATAGCTCCCAGAAATGGTGGAAGAAATACCCATGTCACCTGATCTCCATATACATTTTATCACAGAAATATTCTGGACACAAAAGCAAAGGTCACACTTATGATTGTATAAAACCTAAATGGAAAGTGAACATGGATTACTAAAAATATCCATGTCCAGGTTGCCTAATGCTCTCAAATGAAAATCCTATTGGTGACTACATATTTGTTTCTTCCAAAGATTATATATTCAAACTCAAACATGTTGAAAATGTCTAATCCTGTCACTCACTTTATACTTTGCCTGATTTTGTAATGTCTCTATTGATATCTGCTTTCCTACATATTTTCCCCAGTTAATCATTGTGACTTCCTCATCACATGTGCTGATATTTACATTCACTCTCTTAGCGATACCCTAGTTCTAAAGAACTTTTGTTCCAAATCCTACACTCATTCTTCTTCCTAAACCTACCGACTATCTTCCTAATCCTACCGACTATCACTTTTTGACTGGATGTTCTCTTCTACATTCAATCATCGAAGGTGAAAGGTCCTATGCCATTGTATATCGATTTATCTGAAACATCTGTGCAGAATGTAATTCAACGCTAAGTATCCCAATCAAGGGACAAATGAAGTTCTGGGCTTCAAATCTTACTTAGATTTCTGTTTTCGTACATATATTTCACCTCTATATTCTTATAAATATCACAGGTTCCCAATACCATTATTCATCCAGCAGAATGGTTCCTAACCCATATCGAACATGTTAATAACACTAATCATACACTGTTCCCTCAATCTAACTTTACTGAGGAGCAGCGACAGTGTTGGTCTTACAATACAGGAATGTATGGGATCTTCCACCTGCTGAGAACATCAAAGGTACATGCAGAAATGATCTCTGGAGAAGATGTAGGCAGCTATGAAGGACCTGAGAGAGCAAAAGACATCTCCATGGCAAAGAACCTGGTAGGATGAAGGAATGTGTCTGAATCAGCCTCACTCTTCTTAATGTAGAGTAGACCAAACCAGGCCTGTGTGGAAAGCTCTTCCCAGGTGCGTATGGTTGATATACCATTCTAACATATGAAAGTGTCACAGGAAGTAGGGGCAGCCTCCATCTCATGGGACCCTTGGAAGCAACTGTTAGGACAAAGTGGTTGCCAAGGCAGTTACCTCATTCAGTTCCTGAAAGATGTGACCACACCTCACTTCCTTGGTGATGAAAGTCTCTGAACTTGGGATCCAGGAAGCCAGGCACCCAGAGCCATTACCAATCCCAGTCCCAGTGGTCTCACTTGTTTGAATTTACCAAAGACAGAGTCAGTCTTTCTTCTTACCTGTTAAGGTCTGTAAACAAGTCAGATTGGCACCTGTTATTTTGCCAGAGAAATGTTAGAGTCTGTAAAAAAAGTCTGGATGGCGCCTGGCAAAATGCCAGAGGGAGTGGTTTGTGAAGTAACAAAAGCGAGCCATTAAGTGTGGAGATTCCTTATTGTTTGACTGCTGTATCTATTTCATGCTAATTAGATAGGCTGTGTAAAATGTATAAATACCGCTCTTATTCAACAATAATTGGCTTCCACTCCTGCTGCATCAGTCTACCCAAGTTGTTCGTCACCCCCCCGGTTATTTTGCCCAGCCAGCCGGGCTGCGGCACTTACCTACAGATGTGAGGATGGCCAAATGCCAGGGAAGCTCTGAAGATAATTCTTTTCTGATAAAGCAGGTATTGGCTCACTGCTGACTCCTGACTACTTCACAGAGTTAGCAAAGGAAAGCAGATTTGAGAGAGGACAAGCAATTTTGGGGAACATAGTATGGCCCACCAGTCAGAGGACACTCTGGATAGTCACAGACCAACTTGGAGGAAAGAGTTGCCTTTGTGGGTGTGGTTGTGGGTTTGTGTATTCCACTGTGTCTGTGGTTATAGACATTAGAAAAGAGAATGCATCAATGGAATTGTTCTGTCTAGTAGAAAGCTTCTCAGCATTCATCCTGCCAAATTTATGAATGGACTACGGCTTTCCTTATGAATGGGCAACACCTGCTATCTTCCTAAGTTTCTGTTTTCTTCCTGAATTCTGGCCACTCTCAAGAATAGGCTCATGGTTTTGTGTAAAAGATATGTACCACCTCCAAACTCTATAACATGGCCTTGTACTGGATAGCTGAAGGGAATGGAGAGGAACTCAGAAAACTCAGATATCAGTGTGACCAGTAAAGTGTCAGTGGAGAAACACTGATTTGGGCCTTTTGTTTACCTATTGTTCCGTTGCCCTGAATGTCTGGAAGGTCTTTGCCTCAGTCCACCCCTTTGTGAAACCTGAAGAAAACAGTTGTCTAATGGAAAATAATGAGCATCACCTGTGGCTCTTTGCTTAATTGCCGTGGAAAGGGATGTGTCTGAATCAGCCTCTTGGCCCTGTGTGAGGCTGTGACTTAGATTCTCACCACCTGATGAATCTAAGGAAAGATCTCATGTGTGCATCCAAAACCAAAATGGAAAAAGAGCAGTCTTGTGGATGAAGTCTCTCGCCTTCCTCTGTAAGGTTCCTGACTTCCATCAAGTGAGAATAGGTATCTTTGGTTCAAAAAGTTTTTCAAAGCCCTGCAGAGGCAAGCCCATAGGTGCTTGAATTTTCTCATAACTCCAATTCACATAAAGAATCTAAACCCCACAGACATAAGGCTCAAATCGGAGAAGCAGAGCAGTATTAATGGCAGGCCTAATTGATCACTCCTTGTTCACAGATAGGTTGTCAAGCCACCCTGACATTAGACAAATGAGGGTAGGGAGCATATTTTGGATACTGTCTTCAGCTGCACCCCTCATGGAAACTTCCAGCCAGAGGTTATGATGAGTGTCTATGTGGAAGTAGTTGAGAGCCATGTGGGAGTGTTTTGGTTTTAATTGTGGTCATTTGTTTGGCTGATGGAAGAGATGACTGGGTCCACCTTGGCTTGAACTCTGGTGTGAGTCTTCTTAGAGACTGAGTTCTGGAAATGACTGCAGAGATGTATTGCCATGAATTGTGTTGGGATTTTTGGAGGCCACACATGGTAGTGGCCTTTGGAAACTGAGATCTAGGCCCGGGGGGCTTCCCACAGAGCACTGGGAATCTGAGCCAGAATATCACATGATTTTATTCTGAAAGACTTGACAGCCATAGTTGAGAGTAAAAACACACATGGACCTCACATTGTAGACCTCAATGGGCCTGGCTTCATTTGATCTTTTGGCCACTCTTTGGGAAGTCTTGCCTGTGAGAGTTCTCCAGATCTTTCATTGAAATGGGCTTTCTCACCTTTTAATGTTTCCAGAATGAATTAAATCCCACAGTGCCTCCAACCTCATCCTTGAAAAATGGCTAGATAAACATCATAAAAATTTGAAATTCCCATCACCAGGTGACACTGGATACACTTTGGATTTCCTGTTGCTCATCATGAGTGTACCAGACAGTGCCTTGATTGACTGGGTTTCATGAAAATGGTGTAGAACAATGATGCAAATAAGTTAAAGTCTGCTGAGTAGTGGGCCTAGAGCAGTGTTTTGCAGGTCTGTGATAAAACTTCTGTGGTGGGGTCATGTGGATCTGCCAAAAGGCTTGTAACTGACATGGTGCAGCCAGCAGACCCTTGTATGTAAAGGCATCTTGTTGAATGGAGAGGTTTCAGGGCAATGTTCAGAATCACGTTGCTATGGTCAAGGGGGCAAGCTATGTGGGATAGAAGCCTGGTTGGTGCATTCTCCTGCAGACCCTGACACACAACACGTGACAGATCTCCCTCCAGCACTGTGACCCAGTTGAATTCCTTGTATTTCCTGAAGCCAATACCAAACTCCCAGTGCAGCAGCAAGGACACCATGAAAAGTGGAGGATGACCAAATGGCTTCACAGTCCACACGGGGCCACACTTAGCCTTCAGTGGCAAGAGTTTACTTACAAAGAGAGAATTTAGCCTTGCTGCCTCACGTTCTTTGGAAAATAAGAAACCATGTTCTGCAGGTCACATAGATGGAGACCCAGCTTTGGTGGTCTCACTAGAAAGGAAGCCATAGGTCCTGACTACAACATATACTTCAAGTGGCCAACCTCAGAGGCAGGTTCTCCAGAAGTCTTTAGGATGGCAGATCTCCATATTTGTGCAGTATTTACCCTGTCCCTTACTTTTGGAAACTCCTCTACCACCTCCAATATTGTGAACTCGTAACCATGTTCCATTCCTGATATGTATTCACAGATTTTCTAAATCTTCTTCTTTTATTTTGTCTTACTTGGGGCAAAGATAGTGTCAAGGTATTGTTGTGAATGAGAGTAGGAAGATTTTGTGTAGCACATATTTGCATACACATTTGATTCATTTTCCTATTTTACATTCAAAATACTGAATCCCTGACACTAACCCATACCCTACTAGACTCTGACTACTAACCCTAATATGGTGGAGAGAAATAATGCAAACAGAAGTGAAATACAAACAGTTCAGAGGAGGCATGGTGTATAGTTGGATTTGCCTTTTGCATGATAAAGTGTAGGTGTTATAAATCTAGTCAATTTTTAATTAAAATAGTTCACCATGGGTTTTTGTAGTTAACAAATACGTGAATTCCTGTCTCCCTTTCTCTGTAGCCTATTCAGCACATGTATTTTTATATGCCCTTTCTCTGTAGCCTATTCAGCACATGTATTTTTATATGCACATATAGAATCCTACCTGGTATCACACGTACATTTTTGTGACTTGGCTGACTTGGAGATACAAATTGTGAGAAAAGATCACTCCTCCTAAAAGCAGTTGGAACTGAAAATTCAACCTATGTGTGAGCTTCCTAGGAGAACAACATTGTACATAAATCCATGCTCAGTAAAATAAATTATTTTGCATCTGTGGATGTTATATATTTCATGATGAATATTGATTGGCTTATATATTGGTACTTTTTAATATCTCTGTGTGGGTTTTGGGTGTGTGTTTATATATATATATATATATATATATATATATATATATATATATATATATATACACACTCTCAAGATTTTTCAAAATATGAAATATATGTGTCTTATATACACTACCGAAATTCATTCATGTTCATGTATGTGGATTTATAATAAAAATTTCACAAGATTATTCTCAGAAGTATTCATTTACCTGAACTACATATTTGTTTTCTAGTACTTAAAACTAACTTCAGTGAATGTGCATACAAATACTAATATTTCTACAGTAATTGACCCAGTTTAACATCAATGCAATTAGATTCCCATGGGACATGGTGTGTATTTTGATGTTCATTTTTATTCAACATTGGTTCGTTAATATTTCTTCAGTTCATGCACATCATAGGATATATATTTCATCCACAAATTCACAAATTTATAGGCATTTGTTTCTCTTTCAATCACTTACTGCTTCAGAACACATGTATTCCTCCAGGTTTCTTGACTGGTCTTTTAATGAGACTTCTTTCCAAACACATTATTTTCGATTTCTATAATCACTTTTGAAGCAAATCTCACACAATCTTTATAATAAAACATAACGCAATTATACAATTAGATGTGTAACTGGTTGGAATGAATGATTGTATATCAATATAAGTTTTTGTGTATATTTTCACATATCAATTCAATCCATTATTTAAAGTGGAAACAGTTATATTATTTATTCACAGTATTGTCAATTCATGCATTAATTCTATATTCATAGACACAGAGTACAAATCTTTGTACCGCCAATAATAATTTATACATCTTCAAAATATTGCTCTCAGAAATGGTATAAGAAATACTTATGTCACCCAATCTACATATACATTTTATCACAGTAATATTCTGGACCCAAAATGCAAAGGTCAAACATATGATTGTACCAAAGCCTAAATTGAAAGTGAGCATGGATTACTAAAAACATCCATGTACATGTTGCCTAATGTTCTCAAATGTCAATCCTATTTGTGACAACATATTTTTTTCTTCCTTAGATTATATATTCAAACTCAAAACTGTTGAAAATATCTAATCCTATCACTCACTTTATACTTTTCCTGATTTCTTAATGTCTCTATTGATATCTGCTTACCGACATATTTTCCCCAGTTCATCATTGTGACTGACTCTTCACATGTGCTCACATTTAAATTCACTCTCTATCCGAAACCCTATTGCTGGAGAACTTTTGTCCAAAACCTATACTCACTCTTCTTTCTGAAACTGAATATCTTTCTAATAATTTCAACTATCCCTTTTTGACTAGAAGTTCTCTTCAACATTCCATCATCCAACGTACAAGGTCCTATGCCATTGTACTGAATTTATCTGAGACATCTCTGCAGAAAATAATTCAAATCTAAGTATCCCAATCAAGGGCCCAATGCCCTTCTGGGCTTCAAATCTTACCTACATTTCTGTTTTCATACTAATATTTCACCTATATTTTCTTGTAAATATTGCAGCTTCCCAATCATTCCTGCAGAATGATTCCTAATTCATATCGAACATGTTATTAATCCTAACCATACACTGTTCCCTCAATCTAACTTTACAGAAGATTAGAGACAGAGTTGGTCTTTCAATATAGGAATGTAGCAGATCTTCCACATGCTAAGATCCTCAAAGGTCCATACAGAAATGATCCCTGGAGAAGATGTATGCAGCTATGAAGGACCTGAGAGAGAAAAAGTCATCTCCATGTAATGGCTCACCGCTGGCTCCTAATAACCTCACAGAGTTGGCCAAGGAGACCAGATCTGAGACAGGACAGGCCATTTCTGGGAACATAGTATGGCCCACCAGTAAGAGGACACTCCGGATAGTCACAGACCTACTTGGGGGAAGGAGGTGCCTTTGTGGGTTGGGTGTGAGTTTGTGGTCTTGTCTCATTTTCTGAGAATAGGTAGGAAAGGCAGTATGTTCATTTTGGAGTGGATGGTTTCTAGAAAGTCGTTTGACAAGGAGTGTGTTTCTATGTCTGGGTATCCCACTGTGTTCGTGGATGAAGACATTAGAAAGAGCATGCATCAATGGATGTGTTCTGTCTAGTAGAAAGCTTCCCAGCATTCATCCTTCCCAATTTATAGATGGACTTGGCTTGCCTTCTGGATGGGCAACACCTACTGTCTTCCTAAGTTCCTGTTTTCTGCCTGAATTCTGGCCACTAACCATAATAGGCTCATGGTTATGTGTCCAAGATATGTACCACCTCCAAGCTCTGGGACATGGCCATGTACAGGATAGCTGAAGGGAATTGGAGCATCTCAGAAAACTCAGATATCAATGTGACCAGTAAAGTCTCTGTGGAGAAACCCTGCTTTGGGCCTTTTGCATACCTATTCTTCTGTTGCACTGAATAACAGGAAGGTCTTTGATTAGGCCACGCCTTTGTGAAGCCTGAAGAAAACAGTTTTCAAATGGAAATGAATGGGCATCACCTGGGGCTCTTTGCTTAATTGTTTGGAAAGGGATGTGTCTGAATTGGCCACTTGGCCCTGTGTGAGGCTGTGGCTTAGATACTCAGCACCTAATGGACCTAAAGAAAGATCCCATGTGTGCACCCAAATCCAAAATGTCCAAAAAGCATTTATTGTGGACTACGTCTCTCGCCTTCCTCTGTAAGGTTCCTGATCTCCATCAAGTGAGAATAGGGATCCTTTGCATCAAATGAGTACTTCAAAGCCTTACAGAGTCTAGCCCACTGGTGCTTGTGATTACTCATGACTCCAGTTCACATAAAGAATCTAAATCCCACAGTCAGTAAGCCTCAAATTGTAATTGTGGAGCAGTATTAAAGGCAGGGCTCTATGATCATTCCGTGTTCAAAGGAAGGGTGTCCAGGCAACCCTGACTTGTGACAAATGAGGTGCGAGGGTGCTTATTTTGAACACTGTGTTGGTCTGTGCCCCTCATGAAAACCTCAAGCCAGAGGTTATTATTAGTGTCTATATGGAAGAAGATGAGTGCCATGTGGGAGTCTTTTGTTTTTAATTGTGGTCATTTGTGTGGCGGTTGGAAGAGATGTCTGGTTCCACCTGGGCTTGAACTCTGGTGTGATTCCCCTTAGAGACTGAGTTGTGGAACTGTCCTCAGAGAAGTATTGCCATGAATTGTGTTGAGATTTTAGGAGGCCACACACGAGATTCGCCCTTGGAAACTGAGATCTAGGCCCAGGGTGGCTTTCCACAGAGCATAAGTAATCTCAGCCAGGATATCACACGATTTTATTGTTAAAGACTTGGCAGCCATAGTTGAGAGTCATAACACACATGGAGCTCACATTGTAGACCTCAATGAGCCTGGCTTCATGTGACCTTTTGGCCACACTTTGGGAAGCTTTGCCTGTGATAGTTCTCCATTTCTTTCGTTCAAATGAGTTTCCTCGCCATTTAATGGTTCCTGAATGATTGGAAACCCACAGTGCCTCCAACTTCATCCTTAAAAAATAGCTAGATAAATACCACCAAATTTTTGAAATTCCCTTGACCAAGTGGCACTGGAGAAACTTTGGATTCCTGTTGCTGATTATGAGTATACCAGACAGTGCCTTGATTGACTTGGTTTCACGAAAATGCTGTAGAACAGAGATGCCAGTAATTTGGAGCCTGCTGAGTAGTTGGCCTAGAGGAGTGGTGGGGAGGTGTCTGAAATAACATCTGTGGTGAGGCCATGTTTATCTGCCATTGGCTTCCAAATGGCTTGTGACTGACATTTTGCATCCAGCAGACCCTTGTATGTAAAAGCATCTTGTTATATGGAGAGGTTTCAGGACAATATTCAGAATCAGGTTGCTATGGTCAATGGGGCAAGCTCTGTGGCAAAGAAGCTTGCTTGGTGCATTCTCCTGCAGACCCTGACACACCACATGTGACAGAATTTTCTCCAGCACTTTGTCCCAGTGGAACTCCTTGTATTTCAAGAAACAGATACCAAACTCCCAGTGCAGCAGCAAGAAACACCACAAAAAGTGGAGGATGAAAAAATGGCTTTACAGTAAAGACGAGGAGACACTTAGCGCGCAGTGGCTACAGTTTACCTACAAAGAAAAAATTCAGCACTGCTGCCTCATGTTCATTGGGAAATAAGAAACAATGTCCTCCAGGTCACATAGATGCAGACCCAGTTATGATGGTCTAACTAGAACGGAAGCTAAACCTCCTGACAGCAACATATATTTCAAGTGCCCAAACTCAGAGGCAGTTTCTCAAAAGTCTTTAGGCCAGCAGAGCTCCATGTTTGTGGAGTGTTTACCCTGTCCCTTACTTTTGGAAACTCCTATACCACCTCCAAGTATATGAACTCCTGAGCATATTCCATTCCAGATATGTATTCACAGATTTTTGTAAATCATGTCCTCTAATTGTGTCTTACTTTAAGCGAAGATGATGTCAAGGCATTGTTCTGGAGGAGAGTGGGAACATTTTTTTGTATCACATATTTGCATAAATATTGAATTTATTTTCCTATTTTCAATTCGAAATACTAAATCCCTGACACTAACCCAAAACCTACTAGACTCTGACTACTAATCCTAATATGATGGAGTAAAATAACCCACACAGAATAGAAATACAACCAGTTCAGAGGAGGCATGGTGTATAGTTGTACTTTCCTTTTGCATGATAAAGGGTTGGTGTTATAAATCTTGTCAATTTGTAGTTAAAATAGTTCTCTATGTGTTTTTAAAGTTAACAAATATGTGAATTCCTGTCTCCCTTTCTCTGTAGTTGATTCAGCACATGCATTTTTATATGCACATATAGAATACTACATGGTATCACACGTACATATTTGTGAGGTAACTGACTTTGCAAATACAAATTGTTAGAAGAAAACACTTCTTCTAAATGCTGTTGGAACTGAAAATTCAACCTATGGGTGAGCTTCCTAGTTGAACAACATAAATCCATATTTAGTAAAATCAATATTTTTGGATCTGTGGATGATATATATTTCATGGTGAATTTCGATTGCCATACATAATGCTACTTTGTAATGTCTGTATTTAGGTGTGTGTGTGTGTGTGTGTGTGTGTGTGTGTGTGTGTGTGTGTGTGTGTGTGTATTCACTCTGCTGATTATTCAAAATATAAAATATATGTGTCTTATTATACACTAACTAAATTCATTCATATTCATGTATTTGGATTTATAATCAACGTTTGAGAAGATTATTCTCAGGAATATTTTTCCACCTGAAATACATGTTTGTTTCCTAGTACTGAAAACTAACTTCAGGGGATCATATTATGCCAGCGATGGGAGTTCATTACCCACCTGTACCGCGTCACTTTGCAGGAGAAGGACGAGTTAGAACGGCTAAAATCTATCTTATTAGAAATTTCCAGGAAAATTGGTGTGCTCCAAAACCTACAGGAAGGATTTCCATTGCACAAGGACCAGCTACGGGGACTCAAACACCAGCAATTTGTCCTCACGGAGGGTCACGCTGCTTATTTAGCAAATCGCCCCACGGCTAGTGTCTGCAATGCGCGCTGGGAAACGACGAGAGAGCAACACAAAGATACAGTCTGTGGATTATGCGGGCTCCTGCCATCTGCGCAATCACTGTGCTCAGTGCTGAATTCTGGGTTTGAAATGGGGGAAGGAAGTGGTCCAATTCGGTTTTCCACACCGGTGAGACCACAGAGGAAGATAGCGGTCACCATCTTGGAGAGCTGATGTCACCATCCCTGTTTTCGACTGATCACAGCTCATTCAGATACAGAATAGGTAATTTCAGGCTGCCATTCGCCTTCATCTTGCAGACAAATTACTCAGGGTCAGTGCTAAAGAACCCATGAAAATTGCTTCTTGGATCGTTCTCCTATCAGAACATACACCGAGCCCGGAGCGGCTGAATTCCGGGTCCCGGAACTGCTCTGGCCCAGGGCTAAAGAACCTGCGGAAACTGTTTCTTGGTCTGGGTCCTGCTGATTACTGTAGAGGTAAATGCCAACTGAGCCTTCATAGACAGTGGCAACAGGATTGAGACGGGGCTTGTGAGGGCCGGTCAGGACTCACCCGTTGCTTTGGTCACCCGACAAAGGGAATGAAATGCTGCCATTTACATGGGATACCAACATGGCAGACATCTGATGTGATCACAAAGCAGTGGAGGAGATAACTTCATCGATACCAGCGGCGAGAGAAATAGTTGGTCTCCTGGTAAAGAAAGTGAGTCACAAACATCTGAGTCTCTCTCATTTTGTCATCAAGCCAGAGGTGCAGAGCAGAGCTGCCACCTGTGCCTGGAACAGGCCCAGCGACCCACTGGCGTGGTAGTCACGTCACCCCAATTGGAGTAGGGACAGAGCAGAGCCGACACCCATGCCTGCAAGGTAGGCAGACGTACGACCGACCGGCAGAACAGGCCTAGCGGCCGGTCAGCATGGTAGACAGATCACCCCAATTGGAGGAGCAGCACAGCCGCCAACCGCACCTGCAATGGAGACTTTTCCACAATACAAGAGCAATATAAATATACAGGGGGGAAATTACAAAAACACAACAGTTTCACCAAGCAGAAAGAAACGCAAGCTGTATGAAAAGACAAGGAAAGAAAGGACCACAAGCAATGCAGGTCAACTCAACTTTAGAAGAGGTAATAGATGCAGCATATGGAATGTCAGATAAAGAATTCAGGATATACATGCTTCAGGTGATCTGGAATCTCAAGGAAGACATTAGACAGCAAAAATCAGTCAATGAAAGATCACTTCGACAATTAATTACATAAAAAAATCCAAGTAGCAAAGATCAACTATACAGGGAGATAGAGGTTATTAAAAACAAACGAACTGAAATCTTAGAAACGCAGGAAGTAATGAACCATCTTAAAAACTCAATTGAGAATACTACCATCAGAGCAGAATACTTAGAAGATAGAACATCAGACAATGAAGACAAAGTATTTCAACTCAAAAAGAACATATACAGCTCAGCAAGACTGTTAAGAAACCATGAGCAAAACTGCAAGAAATATGGGATAACATAAAGAGAATAAACATAAGAGTCATTGGGATACAGGAAAGTATAGAGGTCCAAACCAAAGGAGTGAGCAATCTATTCAATGAAATAATAGGAGAAAAATTCCTAGACTTGAAGAATGAGACAAAATCCCAAATCCTAAAAGTCTACAGGACGCCGAACGTGCAAAATCATAAGAGATCCACACCTAGACACATTGTAATGAAGATACCCTACATACAGAATAAGGAGAGAATTTTAAAAGCTACAAGAGAAAGGAAGCAGATTATAGTTAGTGGTAAACCAACCAGGATAACAGCTGATCTTTCAACACAGACTCTGAAAGCTAGAAGATCCTTTAATAACATATTTCAAACACTGAAAGAAAATGGGTTCCAGCCAATTATCATGTATCCAGTGAAATTAAGCTTCAGATGGAAGATGAAATTAAAACCTTCCACGATAAACAAAAGTGAAAAGAATTTGCAGCTAGAAAACCATCTCTTCAAAACATCCTCGGCAAAACATTACAGGAAGTGGAAATGGAAAATACCAATGAAAACCAACAGTGGGAGGTAGGACATTGAAGGGGGGGAAATAATCAAAGAGGAAAACAAACTATGTTTAGTAACATAAATAAACAAATATGGCTGGAAGAACAACCCATATCTCAATAATAACCAAAAATCTTAATGGCTTAAACTCATGAATTAAGAGACACAGGCTAGTAGAATGGATCACAAAACAAGAACCAACAAAATGCTGCCTACAGGAGACGCATTTTATAGGAAAAGACATACATAGACTGAGGGTGATACTTGGAAAAATCGTATCACTCTTATGAACTTCAGAAACAAGCAGGAGTGTCCATACTCATATCAAATAAAATAGATTTCAAGCCAAAGTTAATCAAAAGGGATAAAGAAGGACACTACATACTACTCAAGGGAACCATACGCCAACAAGACATAACAATCATAAATATATATGCCACAAACAATGGTGCAGCTTTGTTCATCAAACAAACTCTTCTCAATTTCAAGAGTCTAATAGACCACAATACAGTAATCATGGGAGACATGAACACACCTCTCTCACCACTGGACAGATCTTCCAAACAAAAGTTGAATAAGGAAACTATAGAACTCAATAACACAATTAATAACCTAGACTTAATTGACATATATACAATATACAACCCATCATCAAGAAGTTACACTTTTTTCTCAGCAGAACATGGATCCTTCTCAAAAATACATCATATATTATGACACAGGGCAATTCTTAGACAATAAAAAGGAGTAGAGATAATACCATGCATTTTATCTGATCATAATGGAATGAAATTAAAAATCAACGATAAAAAAAGGAAGGAAAAATCATTCATCACTTGGAGAATGAACAATAGGTTTCTGAATGATCAATGGGTTATAGAAGACATCAAGGAAGAAATTAAAAAATTCTTAGAGATAAATGAAAACACAGACACAATATATCGGAATCTATGGGACACATTGAAAGCAGTTCCAAGAGGAAAATTCATTGCTTGAGTTCATTCCTTAGAAAAAGAAAAAACCAACAAATAAATGATCTCATACTTCATCTCAAAATCTTAGACAAACAAGAGCAAACAACAGCAAAAGAAGTAGAAGGCAACAAATAATTAAAATCAGAGAAGAAATTAATGAAATCGAAATAAAAGAAACAATTAAAAAAATTGACAAAACAATACATTGGTTTTTTGAAAAAATAAATATAATCGACAGACCCTTAGCCATGCTAACAAAGAGAAGAAGAAAGAGAACTCAAATTACTAGCATATGAAATGAAAAAGGAAATATAACAAGAGACACTTCAGAAATACAGAAGAAAATCAGAAATTATTTTGAATTAATATACTCCAATAAAATAGAATATAGTGAAGGCATTGATAAATTTCTTAAGTCATATGATGTGCCCAGATTGAGTCAGGAGGATATAGACAACTTAAACATTCCAATATCAATTGAGGAAATAGAAGAAACCATCAAAATACTACCAACTAAGAAAAGCCCAGGACCGTATGGGTATAGAGCAGAATTATACAAAACCTTTAAAGAAGAACAAAAACCAATACTTTTCAAGGTATTTCAGGAAAAATGCAAAAATCCTCAAAAAAATTCTGGCGAATCAGACACAAAAACATATATATAAAAAAAATGTGCACCATAATCAAGTAGGATTCATTCCTGGGATGCAAGGCTGGTACAATATACGTAAATCAATAAATGTTATTCATCACATCAATAGACTTAAAAATAAGAACCATATGATCATCTCGAGAGATGCAGAAAAAGCATTTGACAAGGTACAGCATCACTTTATGTTCAAAACTCTAGAAAAACTAGGGATAACAGAATCATACCTCAATATTGTAAAAGCAATCTTTGCTAAGCCTCAGGCTAGCATCATTCTGAATGGAGAACAATTGAAGGCATTCCCCCTAAAATCTGGAGCAAGACAATGATGCCCTCTCTCACCCCTTCTGTTCAACATAGTTATCGAAACACTGGCCAGAGCAATTAGAAAGACTAAAGAAATTAAAGGCATTAAAATAGGAAAAGAAGAACTCCAATTATCGCTATTTGCAAAAGACATGATTCTATACCTAGCAGACCCAAAAGGGTCTACAAAGAAACTATTAGAGGTAATAAATTAATTCAGCAAAGTGGCAGGATATTAAATCACCACGCATAAATCAAAGGCATTTTTGTATATCAGCGACAAATCCTCTGAAATGGAAATGAGGACAATCAGTCCATTCACAATATCATCAAAAAAATAAATAAAATACTTGGGAATCAACCTAACAAAAGAGGTGAAAGACATATACAATGAAAACTACAGAACCCTAAAGAGAGAAATAGAAGAAAATCTTAGAAAATGGAAAAATATACCCTGTTCATGGATAAGCATAACTAACATTATCAAAATGACGATATTACCAAAAGTTCTCAATAGGTTTAATGCAATGCCAATCAAAATCTCAAGGTCATTTCTTGTAGAAATAGATAAAACAATTATGAAATTCATATGGAAAAATAAAAGACCCAGAATAGCAAAAACAGCTCTAAGCAGGAAGTGTGAATCAGGCAGTATACCGATACCAGACCTCAAACTATACTACAGATCAATAGTAACAAAAATAGCATGGTACTGGTGACAAAACAGGCGGGTGGACCAGTGATACAGAATAGAGGACACAGAAACCAATCCACAAAACTACAGCTATCTTATATTTGATAAAGGGACTAAAAGCATGCAATGGAGGAAGGATAGCATCTTCAACAAATAGTGCTGGGAAAACTGGAATTCCATATGTAACAAAATGAAACTGAATCCCCTCCTCTCACCATGCACAAGAGTTAACTCAAAATAGATCTAGGAGGTTGATATCAAATCAGAGACACTGCATCTGGTGGAAGAAAACTTTTGCCACCATCTACATACTGTGGTGTCGGGCTCCAAATTTCTCAATAGGACACCCATAGCACCAGAGTTAATCCCTAGAATCAACAAATGGGACTTACTCAAACTAAATACATTTTTCTCAGCAAAAGAAACAATAAGAGATGTAAATAGGGAGCCTACATCCTTGGAACAAATCTTTACTCCTCACACTTCAGATAGAGCCCTAATATCCAGAGTATACAAAGAACTCAAAAAAATTAAACAATAAGAAAATGAATAACCCAATCAACAAATGGGCCAATGACCTGAACAGACACTTCTCAGAGGAGGACATACAATCAATCAATAAGTACATGAAAAAATGCTCACCATCTCTAGCAGTCAGAGAAAAGCAAAACAAACCCACCCTAAGATACCATCTCACTGCAGTAAGATCGGCAGCCATTATGAAGTCAAACGCCATCATGTGCTGTCGAGGATGTGGGGAAAAGGGCACACCTGTACATTGCTGGTGGGACTGCAAATTGGTGCAGCCAATTTGGAAAGCAGTATGGAGATTTCTTGGAAAGCTGGGAATGGAACCACCATTTGACCTATTCCCCTTCTCGGTCTATTCCCTAAAGAACTAAAAAGAGCATGCTACAGAGATACTGATAAATCGATGTTCATAGCAGCACAATTCACAATTGCAAGACTGTGGAACCAACCTAGATTCCCTTCATTAGATGAATGGATTAAAAATGTGGCATTTATATAGAATGGCTTGTGACTCACAAGGTGCAGCCAGCAGACCCTTATATGTAAAGGCAAATTGTTATATGGTTTGGTTTCAGGTAAATGTTCAGAATCAGGTTGCTATGGACACGGGGGCAAACAATGAGAGATAGAATATTGGATGGTGCATTCTCCTGCAGAACCTGACCATACACACGTGACAGAACTCCCTCCAGCACTGTGTCCCAGTTGAACTCCTTGTATTTCGTGATGCAAATACCAAACTCCCAGTGCAGCAGCAAGAAACACCACGAAAAGTGGAGGATGACCAAATGGCTTCACAGTTCACACGGGGAGACACTTAGGTTCCAGTGTCCACAGTTTACTTAGGAAGAGAGAATTCAGCACTACGGTCTCATGTTCATTGGAAAATAAGAAACCATGTCCTCCAGGTCACATAGATGCAGACCCATCTTTGATGGTCTCACTACAAAGGAAGCTAAAGCTCCATACAACAAAATATATTTCAAGTGCCCAACCTCAGAGGGACTTTCTCAAGAAGTCTTTAGGCCAGCAGAGCTCCATGTGTGTGGACTGTTTAAACTTTCCCTTACTTTTGGAAACTCCTTTACCACCTCCAATTTTTTGAACTACTGAGTATATTTTATTCCACATATGAATTCACAGATTTTCTAACTCTTCTCCTCTAATTGTGTTTTACTAGGGTCGAAGGTAATGACAAGGCATTGTTCTTGATGAGAGTTGGAA
Organism: Callospermophilus lateralis; assembly: GCF_048772815.1. Classification (NCBI taxonomy): domain Eukaryota; kingdom Metazoa; phylum Chordata; class Mammalia; order Rodentia; family Sciuridae; genus Callospermophilus; species Callospermophilus lateralis. Next base: position 242,499 of record NW_027512533.1, on the reverse strand, counting down.
GATTTTTGTGTAGCATATGTTTGCGTACACATTGGATTCATTTTCCTATTTTCCATCCAAAATACTGAATCTCTGACACTATCCCATACCCTACTAGACTTTGACGATTAATCCTAATATGGTGAAGAAAAATAACCCAAAGAGAATAGAAATACAAGCAGTTCAGAGGAGGCATGGTGTATACTAGGTCTTGCCTTTTGCATGATAAAGGGTAGGTATTATAAAAATTGTCAATTTTTAATTGAAATAGTTCTACATGTGTTTTTAAAGGTAACGAATATGTGACTTCCTGTTTCCTTTTCTCTGTAGCCTATTCAGCACATGTGTTTTTATACGCACATATAGAATCCTACCTGGTATCACACATAATTTCTTTTGAGGCTACTGACTTGGAAGATAAAAATTGTGAGTAGAGATCATTCCTCCTAAACGCTGTTGAAACTGAAAATTCAACCAATGTCAGCTTCCTAGTAGAACAACATTATACATGAATCCATGTTAAGCAAAATGAATATTTTTTGATATGTGGATTATATATATTTCATGATGAAATGCGATTGGCATATATATTGCTACTTTTAATGTCTGTGCATGTGTCTGTGTGTGTGTGTGTGTGTGTGACTCTCCAAGTTTTCTAAAATATGAAATATATGTGTATTATATAAACTCCCTAAATTCATTCATGTTCATGTATGTGGATTTATAATCAACTTTTCAGAAGATTATTCTCAGAAATATTCATCCACCTTGAATACATATTTGTTCCCCATTACTGAAATCTGACTTCAGTTAATGGTTCATACAAATCCTAACATTTCTACATTAACTGACCCAGTTTAACATCAATGCAATAGATTCCTATGGGACATGATGTCTATTTTGAACTTCATTTCTATTCAACACTGCTACATTACTATTTCTTCACGTTTAGCCCATCATAGCATATATATTTCATCCACAAGTTCACAAATTTAGAGGCATTTGGTTCACTTTAAATCCCTTCCTGCTTTAGAACACATGTATTCCTCCAGGTTTCTTGACTGGATTTTTTGAGACTTCTTTCCAAACACATTATTTTCGATTTCCATAATCCTTTTGAAGAAAATCAGACACACCCTTCATGATAAACCATAACTAATATTACCATTAGATGTATAACTGTTTGGAATGAATGATTTTATATCAATATTAGATTTCCTGTATATTTTCAGATATCAATTAAATGAATTATTTAAAGTGGAACCAGTTATATTATTTATTCACAGTATGGTCTATTCATGCATTATCTCTATATTCACAGACACAGCGTACACCTCTTTGTACCCCCAATACTAATTTATATGTCTTCTCAATATTGCTCCCGGAAATGGTGGAAGAAATACTCATGTCACCTGATCTACAAATACATTTTATCACAGTAATATTCTTGACAAAACTGCAAAGGTCACACTTATGATTTTACAAAGCCTAAATGGAAAGTGAACATGGATTACTAAAAACATCCATGTCCAGGTTGCCTAATGCTCTCAAATGTCATTCTTTGGTGACTACATATTTGTTTCTTCCTAAGATTATATTCAAACTCAATCCTGTTGAAAATGTCTAATCCTAACAATCACTTTGTACTTTGCCTAATTTCCTATTGTCTTCCTTGATATTTGCTTTCCTACATTTTTTCCCTAGTTCATCATTGTGAATGACTCTTCACATGTGCTGACATTGGCATTCACTCTCTAATCGAAACCCTGTTGCTAAAGATTTTTTTTTTCCAAATTCTATACTCACACTTCTTCCGAAAACTACCGACTGTCTTTCTAATCTTACCGACTATCCCTTTTGGAGTTGATGTTCCCTTCTAAATTCAATCATCCAAGGTACAAAGTCTTATGCCATTGTATATTGATTTATCCAAGAAATCTCTGCTGAAGGTAATTCAATGCTAAGTATCCCAATCAAGGGCCCAATTCCCTTCTGGGCTTCAAATCTTACCTAGATTTCTGTTTTCATACATATATTTCACCTCTATGTTCTTATAAATATAGCAGATTCCCAATATCATTATTCATCCCTCAGAATAATTCCTAACCCAAATTGATCAAGTTATTAATGCTAACCATACACTGTTCCCTCAATCTAACTTTACAGAAGAGCGGGACAGAGTTGGTCTTACAATACAGGAATATAGGGGATCTTCCACCTGCTGAGAACCTCAAATGTCCATGCAGATATGACCCCTGGAGAAGATGTAGGCAGATATGAAGGACTGCCTACATCTTCTCCAGGCCTGTGTGGAGAGCTGTTCCCGGGTGCCTATGGTTGATATACCATTCCAACTTGTGAAAGTGTCACATGAAGTAGGGGTAGCCACCAGCACTTGTCCCCGTTGAACTCCTTGTATTTAGTTAAGCAAATACCAAACTCCCAGTGCAGCAGCAAGAAACACCACGAAAATGGAGAATGAACAAATGGCTTCACAGTCCACATGGGGAGACACTTAGCCCCCAGTGGCCACAGTTTACCTACAAAGAGGGAATTCAGTACTGCTGCCATATGTTCATTATAAAATAAGATACCATGTCCTCCAGGTCACATAGATGCACACCCAGCTTTGATGGTCTCACTACAAAAGAAGCTATAGCTCCAGACAACAATATAAATTTAAGTGCCCAACCTCTTAGCCAGTTTCTCAAGAAGTCTTTAGGCCAGCAGAGCTCCATGTTTGTGTTGTGTTTACAATGTCCCTTACTTTGAGAAACTCCTCCACCATATCCAAGGTTGTGAACTCCTGAGAATTCCCATTCCAGATTGGATTTATTTTGCAATTTTCCATTCTACACTAACTGACCTAGGTTTACATCAATGCAAGTAGATTCCTTATGGAACATGATGTGTATTTTGAAGTTCATTTTTATTCAACACTGTTACATTACTATTTCTTCAGTTTATGCACATAATAGGATATATATTTATTCCACAAGTTATGAAGTTTATAGGCATTTGGTTCACTTTCAATCATTTTCTGCTTCAGAACACATGTACTCCTCCATGTTTCTTGACTGGTCTTCTCATGAGACTTCTTTCCAAACACATTATTTTCTATTTCCGTAATCACTTTTGAAACAAAACTCACACACCCTTCATTATAAACCATAACTCTAAGATTACCATTAGATGTATAACTCTTTGGAATGAATGATTGTATATCAATATAAGATTTCCTATATATTTTCAGATATCAATTCAATCCATTATTTAATTGGAACCAGTTATATTTTTTCCCAGTATGATCTATGTATGCATAATCTCTATATTCATAAACACAGCATACGCCTCTTTGTACCCCCAATACTAATTTATTTGTCTTCACAATATTGCTCCCGGAAATGGTGGAAGAAATACGCATGCCACCTGATCTACATATACATTTTATTACAGTAATATTCTGGACACAAAATGCAAAGGTCACACTTATTATTGTACCAAAGCCTAAATGGAAAGTGAGCATGGATTACTAAAAACATCCATGTCCACATTGCCTAATTCTCTCAAATGTCAATCCTATTCGTGACTACATATGTGTTTCTTCCTAAGATTATATATTCAACCTGAACCCTTTGAAAAAGTCTAATCCTATCACTTTATAGTTTGCCTTATTTTGTAATGTCTCTATTGATATCTGCTTTCCTACATATTTCCCAAGTTCATCATTGTGATTGACTCTTCACATGTGCTGACAAATATTCACTCTCTAACCAAAACCCTATTGCTAAAGAACTTTTGTTTCAAATACTATACTCACTCTTCTTCCTATACCTACCGACTATCTTCCTAATCCTACCGACTGTCCCTGTTTGACTCGATGTTCTCTTGTACATTCAATCATCCAAGGTAGAAGATCCTATGCCATTGATTATAGATTCATCTTAGACATCTGTGCATAACATAATTCAATGCTAATTATCCCAGTCAAGGTCCCAATGCCATTCTGGGCTTCGAATCTAAACTAGATTTCTGTTTTCATAATTATTTTTCACCTCTATATTCTTTTAAATATTTTAGGTTCCAAATACCATCATTCATCCAGCAGAATGATTTCTAACCCAAATCAAACATGTTGTTAACCTTAACCATTCACTGTTCCATCAATCTAACTTTACAGAAGAGCAGGGATAGAGTTTTATGAGATCCTTCACCTGATGAAAACCTCAAAGGTACATGCATAAATGATCTCTGAAGAACATGAAGGCAGCTATAAAAGACCTGAGAGAGCAAAAGTCATCTTCAATGGCAAACAACCTGGTCAGGATGAAGGGTTCTGACTGAATCAGCCTCTCTCTTCTTAATGTAGAGAAAATGGACCAAACCCAGCCTGTGTGGGTAGCTGTCCCAGGGCGCCTATGATTGATATACCGTTCTACCTTGTGAAAGTGTAACAGGAAGTAGGGGCAGCCTCCTTCTCATGTGACACTTGGAAGCCACTGGTAGGACAAAGTGGTTGCCAAGGCAGTAACCTCATTCAGTTCCTGAAGGAAGTGACCTCACCTCACTTCCTTGGTGATTAAAATCTCTGAACTTGGGATTCATGAAGCCAGTCACCCATAGCCAGTCCCAGTCTCAGTCCCAGTGGTCACACTTGTTTGGATTTACCAAAGACAGAGTCAGTCTTTCTTGGTAACTACTGATGTGAGGATGGCCAAATGCCAGGAAAGCTTTAAAGAGGAGCCGTTTCTGAGAAAGCAGGTAGTGGCTCACCTCTGGCTCCTGACACCTTCACAGAGTTAGCCAAGGAGACCAGATCTGACACAGGTCAGGCCATTTCAGGGGAACATAGTATGGTCCACCAGTCAGAGGACACTCTGGATATTCACAGACCTACTTGAGTTAAGGAGGTGCCTTTGTCGGTGTGGGTGTGAGTTTGTGGTTTTGTCTCATGTTCTGAGAATAGGTAGGAAAGGCAGTTTGTTTGGATTGGAGTGGACTGTTTCTAGTAAGTCGTTAGACAAGGCGAGTGCTTCTATGTCTGTGTTTCCCACTCTGTCCGTGGTTGTAGACATTAGAAAAGAGAATGCATCAAGGATGTGTCCTGTCTAGTAGAATGCTTCCCAGCATTCTTCCTGCCCGATTTAGGAATGGACTGTGGCTCGTCTTATGCATAAGAAACACCTACTAACTTTCTAAGTTCCTGTTTTCTTCCTGAATTCCGGCAAACCTCAAGAATAGGCCCATGGTTTTGAGTCCAAGATGTGTACCACCTCCAAGCTCTGTGACATGGCCATGTGCTTGATAGCTGTAGGGAATGGGAACATCTTAGAAAACTCAAATATCTGTGTGACCAGTAAACTCTCAGTGGAGAAACCCTGCTTTGGTTCATTTGCATACTTATGGTTATGTTGCCCTGAATGTCAAGAAGGTCTTTGCCTCAGGCCACCCCTTTGTGAAGCCTGAAGAAAACTGTTTTCAAATGGAAATAAATGGGCATAACATGTGGCTCTTTGCTTAATTGCTTTGAAAAGTGACGTGTCCGAATCAGCCTTTTGGGCCTGTGTGAGGTTGTGGCTTAGATTCTCAGCACATGGTAGATCTAAAGATAGATTCCATTTGTGCAATCAAAACCAAAATGGCAAAAAATCACTCATTGTGGATGAGTCTCTTGCCTTCCTCTGTTAGGTTCTTTACCTCCATCAAGTGTGAATAGGAGTCCTTTAGGTCAAATGAGTTCTTCAAATCCCTGCAGAGGTGCTTGTGTTTTCTCAAGATTCCATATCACATAAAGAATCTATACCTGAGAGTCAGTAGGCCTCAAATTGGAGAAGGAGAGCAGTATTAATGGTAGGCCTATTTGATCACTCCTGGTTCACAGGAAGGGTGTCCATGTCACCCTCACTTTAGGCAAATGAGGGGCAAGCGACATTATTTTGGACACTCTCTTGGGATGCATCCTGCATGGTAACCTCCAGCCAGAGGTTAAGATGAATGTCTATATTTAAGAAGATGAGGGCCATGTGGGTGTCTTTTGGTTTTAATTGTGGTCATTCTTGTGGCAGTTGGAAGAGATGACTGGATCCACCTGGGCTTGAACTCTGGTGTCATTCCCCTTAGAGCCTGAGTTCTGGAACACATATCAAAGAAGAATTGCCATAAATTGTGTGGGGATTTTAAGAGGCCGCGCATGAGAGTCGCCCTTGGAAACTGAGATCTATGCCCACGGTGGCTTTCCACAGAGCACTGGGAATCTCAGACAGGATATCACATGATTTAATTTTGAAAGACTTGGCAGCCATATTTGATAGTCAAAAAACACATGGACCTCAATTTTAGACCTCAATGGGCGTGGCTTCATGTGACCTTTTGGCCACTCTTTGGGAAGCCTTGCCTGTGAGAGTTCTCCAGAGCTTTCATTGAAATGATCTTCCTCAACATTGAATGATTCCTGAATGAATTGAAATAAACAGTGCCTCCAACTTCATCCTTGAAAATTGGCTAGATAAATACCATGAAATATTTAAAATTCCAATGACCAGGTGGCACTGAAGAACCTTTGGATGTCCTGTTGCTGATAATGAGTGTACCAGACAGTGCCTTGATTAACAGGCTTTCATGAATATGGTGTAGAACAGAGATGCCAGTAATTTGGATCCTGCAGAATAGTGGGCCTAGAGCAGAGGTGATTAAGTGTGTGATAAAACATCTGTGGTGGGGTCATGTGGATCTGCCATTGTCTTCCAAATGGCTTGTGACTGACATGGTGCAGCCAGCAGAACATTGTATGTAAACGCATCATGTTATATGGAGAGGTTTAAGGGCAATGTTCAGAATCAGGTTGCTATGGTCACGGAGGCAACCTATGTGGTATACAAGTCCTGTTGGTGCATTCTCCTGCAGTCCCTGACCCACCATATGTGACAGAACTCCCTCCAGGACTGTGGTCAAGTTTAACTCCTTGTATTTCATGAAGTAAATACAAAACTCTCAGTGCAGCAGGAGACACTATAAACAGTGGAGGATGATGAAATGGCTTCACAGTCCACATGGGGAGACACATAGCCCCCAGTGGCCATAGTTCACCTACAAAGAGAGAATTCAGCACTACTGCCTCATGTTCATTGGAAAATTATAAACCATGTCCTCCAGGTCACAGAGATGCATAAAGACGTTTGATGGTCTTACTAGAAAAAAAGCTAAAGTTCCTGAAAACTACATATATTTCAACTGTCCATCTTAGAGGCAGTTTCTCCAGACGTCTTTAGGCTGGCAAATCTTCATGTTTGTGGAGTTTTTACATTGTCCCTTACTTTTGGAAACTCCTCTACCATCTCCAAGGTTGTGAAATCCGGAGCAGTTTTCATTTCAGGTATGAATTCAAAGATTTTCTAACTCTTTTTCTCTAATTGTGTCTTACTTGGGGTGAAGGTAATGTCAAGTTATTGTTCTAAATGAGAGTGGGAAAATTTTTTTGTAACACTAATTTGCATACACATTGATCCATTTCCAATTTTCCATTCGAAATACTGAATCCCTGACAGTAACTCATACCCTACTATACTCTGACTACTAATCCTAATATGATGAAGAATAATACCCAAATAGAATAAAAATACGAGCAGTTCAGAGGAGGCATGCTGTACAGTTGGACTTCCCTTTTGCATGATTAAGGGTAGGTGTTATAAATCTACTCAAATTTTAATTGAAATAGTCCTCCATGTGTTTATAAAGTTCACAAATATGTGAATTCCTGTCTCCCTTTCTCTGTAGCCTACTCAGCACATGTATTTTTATATGCACATACAGAATCCTACCTGGTATCACACGTACATTTTCATGAGTTGGCTGAATTGGCAGATACAAATTGTGAGAAGAGATCAGTCCTCCTAAACGCTGTGGGAACTGAAAATTCAAACTATGTGTAAGCTTCCCAGTAGAACAATATTATACATAAATCCATGTTCAGTATAATAAATATTTTGCATCTTTGAATGATGTATATTACATGATAAATTACGATTAGCATATATATTGATACTTTTTAATGTATATTTGTGTTTATTTAAAATATATATATATATATATATGTATATATATATGCACTCCAGATTTCTCAAAATATGAAAGGTATGTGACTTATACACACTCTGTAAATTCATTCATGTTCATGTATATAAATTTATAATCAACTTTTCAGAAGATAATTCTCAGAAATATTCATCCACCTGAAATACATATTTATTTCCCAGTACTGAAAACTAATTTCAATCAATGGTGTTTACAAATCCTAATATTTCTACAGTAACTGACCCAGTTTAACATCAATGCCAGTAGATTCCTATGGGACATGATGTCTATATTGACCTTCATTTTAATACAACACTGGTACATTACTATTTCTTCAGTTTTTGCACATCATAGGATATGTATTTCTTCCACAAGTTTAAAATATATAGGAATTTGTTTCACTTTCAAACACTTCTTGCTTCAGAACACATGTATTCCTCCATGTTACTTGACTGGTCTTTTCATGAGACTTCTTTCCAAATACATTATTTTCAATTTCCATAATCAATTTTGAAGCTAAACTCACACACTCTTCATGATGAACCATAACATTAATATTAACATTAGATGTATAACTGGTTGGAATGAATAATTGTATATCAATATAAGATTTCCTCTATATGTTCACGATTCAATTCAATCCATTATTTAAAGTTGGAACCAGTTATGCTTTTTATTCACAGTATTGTCTATTAATGCATTATCTCTATATTAATAGATACAGTGTACTCTTCTTTGTCCCTTCAATACTAATTTATACGTCTTCAAAATATTGCTCCCAGAAATGGTGGAAGAAATACTCATGTCACCTTATCTATATATACATTTTATCACAGGAATATTCTGGACACAAAAAACGAAGGTCACACTCATGATTGTATCAAAGCCTAAATGCCAAGGGAGCGTGGATTACTAAAAAGAACCATGTCCAGGTTGCCTAATGCTCTCAAATGTAAATCAAATTGGTGACTACATATTTGTTTCTTCCTAAGATTATATATTCAACCTCAACCATGTTGAAAATGTCTAATCCTATCACTCACTTCATACTTTGCCTGATTTGGTAATATCTTTATTGATACCTGCTTTCATACATATTTCCCCCAGTTCATCATTGTGACTGACACTTCACATATGCTGACATTTACATTCACTCTCTACCCGAAACCCTATTGCTAAAGAACTTTTGGTCCAAATCCTATACTCACTCTTCTTTCTAAACCTACTGACTATCTTCCTAATGCTACTGACTATAGTTTTTTGACTCGATGTTCTCTTCGACAATCAATTATCCAAGGTATATTGTCCTATGCCATTGTATATCAATTTATCTGAGACACATGTGCAGAACATAATTCAAACCTAAGTATCCCACTCAAGGGCCCAGTTCCCTTCTGGCTTCCAATCTTACCTAGATTTCTGTTTTTATACTTATATTTTACCTATATATTTTTGTAAATATCACAGGCTCCAAATACCATTATTCATCCGGCAGAAAGATTCCTAACGCAAATCAAACATGTTATTAACCCTAAACATACACTTTTCCCTCAATCTAACTTTACAGAAGAGGAGGGACAGAGTTGGTCTTACAATACAGGAATGTAGGGGATCTTCCACCTGCTGAGAACATCAAAGGTATATGCAGAAATGATCCCCTGAGATGATGAAGGAAGCTATGAAGGACCTGAGAGAGCAAAAGACATCTTCCATGGCAAACTATCTGGTCAGGATGAAGGGATGTGTCTGAATCAGCCTCTACCTTCTTAATGTAGAGAAGATGGACCAAACCAGGACTGTGTGGAGAGCTGTTCTCAGGTACCTATGGTTGGTATACCATTCTAACTGTGAAAGTGTGACAGGAAGTAGGGACAGCCTCCATCTCATGGGACCCTTAGAAGTAACTGTTAGGACAAAGTGGTTGCCAAGTCAGTGACCTCTTTCAGTTCCTGAAGGAAATGACCTCACCTCACTGCCTTGGTGATGGAACTCTCTGGACGTTTGATCCTGGAAGACAGGCACCAAGAGCCAGTCACAGTCCCAGTCCCAGTGGTCTCACTTGTTTTGATTTACCAAGAACAGAGTCAGTCTTTCTTAGTACCTACTGATGTGATGATGGCCAAATGACAGGAAAGCTCTGAAGAGGAGCTTTTCCTGGGAAAGCAGGTAGTGGCTCACCCATGGCTCCTAACAACTTCAAAGTGTTGGCCAAGGAGACCAGATCTGATACAGGACAGGCCATTTTGGGGGAACATACAATGGCCCACCATTCTGAGGACACTATGGATAGTCACAGACTTACTTGAGCAAAGGAGGTGCCTTTGAGTGTGAGTGTGGGGGTTTGTGGTTTTGTCTCATGTTCTGAGAATAGGTAGGAAAGGCTCTTTGTTTGGATTGGTGTGGACTGTTTCCAGTAAGTGGTTTGACAAGCGAGTGCTTCTATGTCTGTGTATCCCACTCTGTCCGTGATTGTAGACATTAGAAAAGAGAATGCATCAATGGATGTGTCCTGTCTAGTAGAAAGCTTCCAAGCATTCATCCTGCCCAATTTACAAATGGACTGCAGCTTGTCTTATTGAAGGGCAACATCTGCTCTCAGTAGTTTCTGTTTTCTTCCTGAATTCTGGAAACTCTCCAGAATAGCCTCATGGTTTTGTGTCCAAGATATGTACCACCTCCAAGCTCTGTGAAATGGTGATGTACTGGATAGCTGAAGGGAACGGCGAGAATCTAAGAAAACTCAGATATCAGTGGGACCAGGAAAGTCTCAGTGGAGAAACCCTTCTTTGGGCCTTTTGCTTACCTATTGTTCTGTTGCCCTGAATTTCAGGAAGGTCTTTACCTCAGGACACTAATTTGTGAAGCCTGAAGAAAACTGTTTTCAAATGGAAATTAATGGGCATCACCTGTGGCTCTTTGCTTAATTGCTTTGGAAATGGATGTTTCTGAAACAGCCTCTTGGCCCTGTGTGAGGCTGTGGTTAGATACTCAGCACCTTATGCATCCCACGTGTTCATCCAAAACCAAAATGGCCAAAAGAGCAGTTTTTGTGGATGAAGTCTCTCCCTACCTCTGTAAGGTTCCTGACCTCTATCAAGTGAGAATAGGGTGCCTTTGGGTCAAATGAGTTCTTCAAAGCCCTTCAGAGGCTAGCCCATAGGTGATTCCAATGATTCCAATTCACATGAAGAATCTAAACCCCACAGTCAGTAGTCCTCAAATTGGAGAAGCAGAGCAGTATTAACGGCAGGCCTATTTGATAAGTCATGGTTCACAGGAAGGTGTTCAGGCCACCCCAACGTTAAGCAAATGAGGGGCAAGGGAGCTTATTTTGGACACTGTCTTGGGCTGTGCCCCTCATGGAAACCTCCAGCCAGAGGTTAAAATGAGTACCTATATGGAAGAAGATGACGGCCATGTGGAAGTGTTCTGGTTTTAATTGTGGTTATTAGTGTGGTTGTTGAAAAATATGACTGGCTCCACCTGGTCTTGAATTCTAGTGTGATTCCCCTTAGAGACTGAGTTCTGGAACTGATCTCAGAGAGGTATTGCCATGAGTTTTGTTGGGATTTTAGGAGGCCATGCATGAGAGTCACCCTTGGAAACTGAGATCTGTGCCCAGGAAGGCTTTCCACAGAGCACAGGGAATCTCAGCCAGGTTATCACATAATTTTTTTCTGAAAGAATTAGCACCCATAGTTGAGAGTCAAAACACGCAAGGATTTTACATTGTAGACCTCAATATGCCTGGCTTTATGTGACCATTTGGCAACTCTTTGGGAAGCCTTGCCTGTGAGAGTCTTCCAGAGCTTTCATTGAAATGGGCTTCCTCACCATTTAATGGTTACTGAATTAAATGAAACCCTCAGTGCCTCCAACTTCAACCTTAAAAAATGGGCTCGATAAATACCATGAAATTTTTGAAATTCCCATTACCAGGTAGCACTGGAAAACCATTGGAGATCCTGTTGCTGATCATGAGTGTACGAGAAAGTGCCTTGATTGACTGGGTTTCACAAAAATGGTGTAGAACAGAGATGCCAGTAAGTTGGAACCTGCTGAGTAGTGGGCCTACAGCAAAGGTGGGTAGGTGTGAGATAAACCATCTCTGGTGGTTTCATGTGGATTGGCCATTGGCTTTCAAATGGCTTGTGACTGACATGATGCAGCCAGCAGACCCTTATATGTAAAGTCATCTTGTTATATGGATAGGTTTCTGGGCAATGTTCAGAATCAGGTTGATATGGTCAAGGGGGCAAGCTATGTTGGACATAAGCCTGGTTGGTGCATTCTCCTGGAGACCCTGTCCCACCACACGTGACAGAACTCCCTCCAGCACTGTGTCCCAGTTAAACTCCTTGTATTTCATTAAGCCAATACCAAACTCCCAGTGCAGCAGCAAGAATCACCACGAAAAGTAGAGTATGACCAAATGGCTTCACAGTCCACACGGAGAGACACTTATCCCCCAGTTGCCACAGTTTACCCACAAAGTGAGAATTCAGCACTGCTGCCTCCTTTTAATTGGAAAATAAGATACCATGTCCTCCAGGTCACATAGATGTTGACCCAGTTTTGATGGTCTCACTACATAGGATGCTAAAGCTACCGACAACAACATACATTTTAAGTGTCCCAACTCAGAGGCAGTATCTCAAGAAGTCTTTAGGCCTGCAGAGCTCCATGTTGTGGAGTGTTTACCTTGTCTTTTACTTTTGGAAACTCATCTACCACCTCCAAGGTTGTGAACTCCTCAGCATATTCCATTCCGGGTATGTATTCACAGATTTTCTAACTCTTATCCTCTAATTGTGTATTTCTTCCAGTGAGGGTAATATCAAGGGATTGTTTTTAATGTGAGTGGGAAGATTTTTGTGTAGCACATATTTGCAAACACATTGGGTTTACTTTCCTATTTTCCATTTGAAATACTGAATCTCTGACACTAACCCATACCCTACTAGACTCTGACTACTAATCCTTATATGATGGAGAATAGTAACCCAAAAAGAATACAAATACCAGCAATTCAGAGAAGGCATGGTATGTAGTTGGACATCCCTTAATGTTTATTGACATAGTTCTCCATGTGTTTTTAAAATTAACAAATATGTGAATTCCTCTCTCCCTTTTTCTGTAGCCTATTAAGCACATGTATTTTAATATGCACAAATAGAATCCTACCTGGTATCACATGTACATTCTTCTGAGGTGGCTGACATGGCAGATAAAAATTGTGAGAAGAGATCACTCCTCCTAACCTCTGTTGGAACAGAAAATTCAACCTATGGGTGAGCTTCCTAGTTGACCAACATTATGCATAAATCCATTTTCAGTAAAATGTATATTTTTCGATAAGTGGATGTTATATATTTAATGATGAATTTCGATTGGCATATATATTGCTACTTTTTAATGTCTCGGTGTGTGTGTTTGTGTGTGTGTGTATATATATATATATATATATATATATATATATATATATATATACTCTCCCGATTTTTCAAAATATGAAATATATGTGTCTTATCATACACTTCCTAAAATTATTCATATTCATGTATGAGGATTTATAATGAACTTTTCACAAGATTATTCTCAGAAATATTCATCCACCTGAAATACATATTTGTTTCCTAATACTGAAAACTAACTTTAGTGAATGGTGCATACAAATCATAATATTTTGACATTGCAAGATGGCCGCGAATAGAGAGCATCATACCCAGTGTACCGCGCCACTGCGCAGGTGACTAACGACTAAGAACGACAAAAAACTATCTTGTTAGGAACTTACAGCAAAATGGGGGTGCACTGAAACCTAGAAGAAGGATTTCTAGCACTGAGGTCCGGTAAATGAGTCTCAAACATGAGCCAACTCTGCGACCGGAGATCCTGTCTGACTGATCCGCGCTACCAGTCCAGTGGCTACAGACAGCAGGGCACCACCGAGATGCGATCAATAATCACGGAGAAACGTTGATGCAGATTCTGTGGAATTCTGCCAGTAGAGTCCCCACTGAGCCCTGGGCTGAGTTCAGGGTTTCAGATGGGGAAGGAAGTGGTACAGTTCTAACCCCCACAATAGAAACTCCACGAAGGAAACCAACGGCCACCATCTTGGTGAGCTGAAGTAACGACAGCCACTTCCCTACAGAATGCAACAATAAAATGTTGTTATTCTGTTACTGTTACTCAGCTCCTCTCCCATACTTCGGGGAATTTGCATCAAATCTCTCCTAGGCTTTCTGGGGGAGAGATTATCAGAGGGAGCCTGCATAAAGATAGGGGAAAACTAGAGGCACCTGACTTTCAACTCCCCCTCCCATCAGTGGTGAAAAAAACCTGTCTAGCCAGCGCTGAGAGAGGGGCAAGCGGAAAAAAAAAAATCAAAACAATAGAGTGCCGGGGTTCCCAATAGCCAACTGTGCAATCAGAGATCTGGGCTGATTGAATCATGCAGCCAGGCCTGCTGTTTCAGATGGCGGGGCACCACCGAGAAGGGACCTGAAGCAGGGAGAAATGTTGCTGCGGATTCTGTGGAATCCTGCCGGCTGAGCTCCCACTGATCCCCGGGCTGAGTTTGGGAATTCTGACAGGGAAGAAAGTGGTATAGTTCTATCCCCCACAAAAGAAACTCCACCAAGGAAACAAGCGGCCACCATCTTTGAGATATGAAGTAACCACCGCCCCTCTCCAATAGACTGCAACAATAAAACAGATGTGTGTTACTCAGCTCATCTCTCATACAGCGGGGAATTCGCATAAAATGTCTCCTAGGCTTTCCGGGGGAGGGTTAATCAGAGCAAGCCTGCATAAAGACGCAAGAAAAACTAGAGACACCTGACTTTCGACTCCCCCTACCATCAGTGGCCATAACGAAACGTGTATAGCCAGTGCTGGGGGAGGGGTAAGTGGAAAAACTCAAAACAATAGAGTGTCTGGGTTCCCAAAAGACACCCTCCACACCCAACAAACGGCAGGCACAGAGTACAGTTTGAACTGCCGAGAGGCATCACTCAGGGGAAATCTGGTCTAGAAAAAGAAACCAGGACAAACAGGAGAAACCAAAGGACTAGAAGGCAGGCCCTTGTAACTGGGCGGCTGGAGACCGCAGGCCTGCACATGACATTCCACCCACTGCCTGAGTGACTGGGGGGCTGAGGAATGCCCGCCCGCCGGCAACCGAGCGTGAGACTGCGTGGCTAGAGATTGACAACCCAACGGCGACAGCCCACCTGCTGCCCGCGTGACTGGGCGGCTGGAGACCGCCTGCCCGCTGGCGACCAACCGCGCAATTGGGCGGCTGGAGACCGCCCGCCTGCCAGTGACCCAGAGCTAAAACAAACCAGAGACAGTCAAGTCCCACCCCCCAATTCGGACACCTCGGCAAGGAGCCTGGGGCCGGCCAAAGCAGAGAGGTGACATCACTGGAGCTCGGCCTTCGGAATTACTTCCAAGCGGAATCCACTTTAGCAGGCATAGTTTACCAACACAAAGGAGAGACAACAGAGATATACAACACCAAAACAAATCTAAAGAATAAAACAGAAACACAGCAATCAAATAGAGCTGGAAAGTAACGTGAACATCATGAAAAAACAAGGGCAAAAAAGGAGTACAAACAATGCAGGACAACTTAAATCTACAGGAGGACCTTGAAGCATCAGAAACAGGGATAGGGAAAGAACTCAAGGCATACCGAACTCAGATGGAAAGGAATATTAGAGAAGACATGAGGCAGCAAGTCCAAGCAATAAAAGTATATTTTGAAAATGAATTAAGCAAACAAATTCAAATGGCAAAGAATGAGCATTACCAGGAGATAGAGATCTTAAAAAAATATTAAACAGTAATCCTAGAAATGCAGGAAAATATAAACCAAATTAAAAACTCAAACGAGAATATTACAAATAGACTAGATCAAGTAGAAGTCAGAACATCAGATAATGAAGACAAAGTTTATCAACTTGAAAAGAATTGAGTAAACACAGAAAAGATGCTTAAATCCCACCAGGAATTTATTCAAAAGATATGGGATGTCATAAAAAAACAAAAAACAAATTTAAGAGTCATCAGGATAGAAGAAGGCATAGAGATTCAAACCAAAGGAATGGACAACATATTAAATAAAATAATTCTATAAAACTTCCCAGAGATGAATGATGGATTGGATTGCCAATTCCTGGAAGCCTACAGGACCCCAAACATTCAAAACCAAAATAGACCAACTCCAAGACATATAATTATGAAGATAGCCAACATACAGAACAAGGAGAGAATATTAAAAGCTATAAGAGAAAGGAGGCAGATTACATTCAGGGGTAAACCAATTAGGTTAACAACTGATTTTTCATCACATTCTTTGAAAGTGAGAAGATCCTGGAACAGTGTAATTCAAATGCTGAAAAAAAAAAAGAATTCCAACCAAGAATACCATATAAAGAAAAGTTAAGCTTCAGATTTGACAATGAAATTAAAGTCTTTCACGATAAAGAAAAGCTAAAACAATTCTCAGCCAGAAAACCAGCACTGCAAAGCATTTTGTGCAAAATACTACAAGAAGAAGAGTTAAAAAATAGTGCCCAAAACTAACAGTGGGAAGTATCTCAGTAAAGCGGGAGGAAAGTAACCAAAAAAGTAAAAACTATCCAAACTAAAATATAATAAATAAATAAACATGACTGGAAGTACAAATCATATTTCAATTGTAACCTTAAATGTTAATGGCCTAAATTCACTAATCAAGAGACATGTGCTAGTAACCTGGATCAAAAAAACAAATCCAACAATATTCTGCCTTCAGGAGACTCATATGATAGGAAAAGACATACACAGGCTGAAGGTAAAAGGTTGGGAAAAATCATAACACTCACATGGCCCTCGGAAGCAAGAAGGATTTTCCATACTCATATGGAATAATATCAACTTCAAACCTAAGTTAATCAAAAGGGATAAAGAATGACACTATATTCTGTTAAAAGGAATCATCCACCAACAAGAAAAAAACAATTATCAATTTGTATGCACCAAGCAATGGAGGTGCAACATTCATAAAACAAACTCTCCTCAAGTTCAAGAGTCAAATAGACTACAACACAATAATTATGGGTGACTTCAACACACCACTCTCGGCATTAGAGAGATCCTCTAGACAAAAACTGAATAAAGAAACTATAGAACTCAACAGCACAATCAATAACCTAGACTTAACCGACATATATAGAATATATCAACCATCATCAAGTGGATACATGTTCTTCTCAGCAGCACATGGATCCTACTCAAAGATACACCATATATTATGCCATAGGGCAATTCTTAGTAAATATAAAGGCATGGAGATTATACCGTGCACCATATCTGATCATAATGGAATGAAACTGGATATCAATGAGAAAAGAAGGAAGGAAAAATCCTACATCACATGGAAAATGAACAACATGCTACTGAATGACCAATGGGTTACAGAAGACATAAAGAAGGAGATAAAAAATTCTTAGAGACAAATGACAATACAGACACAACATACCGGAATCTATGGGACACAATGAAAGCAGTTTTAAGAGGGAAATTCATTTCTTGGAGTTCTTTCCTCAAAAAAAAAAAAAACAACAAATAAATGAACTTAAACTACACCACAAAAACCTGGAAAAGGAAGAGCAAAACAACAGCAAATGTAGTAGAAGACAAGAAATAATTAAATTTAGAGCAGAAATCAACGAAATTGAAACAAAAAAAAAGTTGAAAAAATTGATAAAACTAAAAGTTGGTTCTTTGAAAAAATAAATAAGATCAACAGGCCCTTAGCCACGCTAAGGAAGAGAAGAAGAAAGAGAATTCAAATTACTAACATGTGGGATAAAAAAGGAAATATCACAACAGACACTACAGAAATATAGAAGATAATTAGAAAGTATTTTGAAACACTATATTCCAATAAAATAGAATATTGTGAAGATATTGATAAATTTCTTAAGTCATACAATCTGCCCAGATTGAGTCAGGAAGACACAAACAATTTAAACAGGCCAATAACAAAGGAAGACATAGAAGAAGCAATCAAAAGACTGCCAACCCAAAAAAAGCCCTGGACCGGATGGGAATACAGCGGATTTCTACAAAACCTTCAAAGAAGAATTAAAATCAATATTTTTCAAGCTTTTTCAAGAAATAGAAAAAGAAGGAGCTCTTCCAAATTCATTCTATGAGTCCAACATCACCCTGATCCCGAAACCAGACAAAGACACTTCAAAGAAAGAATACTACAGACCAATTTCTCTAATGAACTTGGATGCAAAAATTCTCAATAAAATTCTGACAAATCGAGTACAAAAGCATATCAAAAAAATTGTGCAACATCATCAAGGAGGATTCATCCCTGTGATGCAAGGATGGTTCAATATACGAAAATCAATAAATGCCATTCACCACATCAATAGACTTAAAGACAAGAACTATATGATCATCTCGATAGATGCAGAAAAGCATTTGACAAAGTTCTGCATCCATTTATGTTCAAAACTCTATAAAAACTAGGGATAACAGGAACTTACCTCAACATTGTAAAAGCTATATATGCTAAACCTCAGGCTAGCATCATCCTAAATGGAGAAAAAACTGAAGGCATTCCTTCTGAAATCTGGAACAAGACAGGGATGCCCTCTATCACCACTTCTATTCAATTTAGTTCTTGAAATACTAGCCAGAGCAATTAAACAGACAAAAGAAATTAAAGGCATAAAAATAGGAAAAGAAGAATTTAAAGTATCACTATTTGCAGATGACATGATAATATATTTAACAGACACAAAAATGTCTACAAAGAAATGGCTAAAGTTAATAAATGAATTCAGAAAAGTGGCAGGATATATAATTAACACGCATAAATCAAATGCATTCCTGTATAACAGAAAAAAAACTTCTGAAATGGAAATGAGGAAAACCACTCTATTCACAACATCCTCAAATAAAATAAGATACTTGGGAATCAACCTAACAAAAGAGGTGAAAGATTTATATAATGAAAACTACAGAAATCTAAAGAGAGAAATAGAAGAAGATGTCAGAAGATGGAAACATGTGCCCTGTTCATGAATAGGCAGAACTAACATCATAAAAATGGCAATATTACGCAAAGTTCTCTACAGGTTTAATGCAATGCCAATCAAAATTCCAACGGCATTTCTTGTAGAAATAGATAAATCAATCATGAAATTCGTATCGAAAAATAAAAGACCCAGAATAGCAAAAGCAACTCTAAGCAGGAAGTGTGAATCTGGAGGTATAGCGATACCAGAGTTCAAACTGTACTACAAAGCAATAGTAACAAAAACAGCATGGAACTGGTACCGAAAAATGCAGGTGGACCAGTGGTACAGAAGAGAGGACACAGAAACCAATCCACAAAATTACAACTTTATTATATTTGATAAAGGGGCTAAAAGCATGCAGTGGAGGAAGGATAGCATCTTCAACAAATGGTGCTGGGAAAATTGGAAATCCATATGCAACAAAATGAAACTGAATCCCCTTCTCTCGCCATGCACAAAATTTAACTCAAAATGGATCAAGGATCTAGATATAAAATCAGAGACACTGCGTTTCATAGAAGAAAAAGTTGGCTACGATCTACATACTGTGGGGTCGGGCTCCAAATTTCTTAATAGGACGCTCATAGCCCAAGAGTTCTTAACAAGAATAAAAAAATGAGACTTACTTATACTAAAAAGTTTTTTTTTCTCTGCAAGAGAAACAAAAAGGGAAGTAAATAGATAGCCTACATCCCGGGAACAAATTTTTACCCCTCACACTTCAGATAGAGCCCTAATATCCAGAATATACAAAGAATTCAAAAAAATTATCAATAAGATAACAAATAACCTAATCAACAAATGGGCCAAGGACCTGAAAAGACACTTCACCGAGGAGGACATACAATCAATCAACAAGTACATGAAAAAATGCTCACCATATCTAGCAGTCAGAGAAATGCAAATCAAACCCACCCTAAGATACCATCTCACTCCAGTATGATTGGCAGCCATTATGAAGTCAAACAACAACAAGTGTTTACGAGGATATGGGGAAAAGGGGACACTTGTACACCGCTGGTGGGACTGCAAATTGGTGAGGCCAACATGGAAAGCAGTATGGGGATTCCTAGGAAAGCTAGGAATGGATCCACCATTTGAACCAGCTATCGCCCTTCTCGGACTATTCCCTGAGGATCTTAAAAGAGTGTACTAAAGGGATACTGCCACATCAATGATCATAGTGGCACAATTCACAATACCTAGACTGTGTAACCAACCTAGATGCAATTCAATAGATGAATGGATAAAAAAAAAATGTGGCATCTATACACGATGGATGCAGCACTAAAAAATGACAAAATCATAGAATTTGCAGGGAAATGGATGGCATTAGAGCAGATTATGCTAAGAGAAGCTAGCCAATCCTTAAAAAAACAAATGCCAAATGTCTGCTTTGATAAAAATAGGGTAACTAAGAATAGAACAGGGAGGAAGAGCATGAGGAAAAGATTAATATTAAACAAAGACGAGTGGGAGAGAGAAAGGGAGAGAGAAGGGAAAGCATATGGAAATGGTAGGAGACCCTCATTGTTACACAAAATTACATATAAGACGTTGTGAGGGGAAAGGCGGGATCAAGAGAGAGAAGTGAAAAAGCAGATGAGGAAGAGAGGGAAGATAGGATGAAAGGGGAGGGGGGATAGTAGGGGATAATAAAGGTAGCAGAGGTCAACAGTCACTAATGTGACATTATGTAAAAATGTGAATGTGTAACTGATGTGATTCTGCAATTCGTATTTGGGGAAAATTGGGAGTTCATAACCCATTTCAGTCAAATGTATGAAAGATGATATATCATGAGCTTTGTAATGTTTTGAAAAACCAATAAAAATAAATAAACAAAGGTTTAAAATTGAGTGGGAAGAAATCAGCTAAAAAGGAGTTGAGATGCATTCATTTTGATAAGCAGAAAGTTTGTTTTGTGTAGTTGTAAATATCACAAATTTATTTTACCAGAAAACTGGCTTTTGAAATTAACATATATTGAGATTAAAGGATAATCCACCTACCTTCATGAAAAATTCATATCATTTCCTATATTTTTCATATTTCATTTTTTTTCGTGAATATTTTGTCATGGACCAGGTCTAGTCTTAGGCTACCTCATCTGACAAGTTCGTACAATGTGTTGGATTGTTCTTTTCATCTTTTATTTGATAGTTTGTAGCTGATAATGTGTATTTTTCCTTATCTTTATTTGGACATACATACCCAACTATATCTTTGCATTTTATGTTTTACTGGGGAAGAGACTCATCAAAAGCTCTTTATTATATGTATCAACAATGAAACATTTAGAGCATGCAATTATTCTTAATTTTGCATGAAAATATCTTTGTACCATTTTTCTTATAAAGATGTAGAATTATTACTGTAATAAGTAACTACTTACAAGAAGAATTAAACAATTGACTTTATATCAATCATGAATATGAAAATTAATAAAATAAGTATTTGGCAATAAATATGCAATTGATAGAAATTAAAATCACAAGAAAGCCATTTAAAATGTCAGTGCATATGGTCCTTAAATAAAAGGTTGTTCAAATAAAATTTCACTAATTCATAAGAGTTAATATGCCATATCACAGCTTAATGTAATATAAAAACTTAAATGATAAGTATTGATAAATAAGAATGATACCTGTTTACTTAAATATGTTTATTTGATTTTCACTGTAAGCTGTTAATTCTAGAAGACTTGAAAATTAAGAAAGACTTGGTCTATATTATTTCTAACACGCTAATCAAAGTACTTTTAAATATATATGTATATATATCATATGTAATACATATGCATGAATATAGATACATATGTATAATAAATGTATTGTAATATATCTATAGGTTATTATAATTATTAAATTTTCTCAAGAAAAAAGAATGACTATAAAAAAATTCTTAAATGTAAATTTCATAGCATATTACTGTTTGTAATGACATGAGAGAAAAACTCCTATGGAGGGAAAATGAAAAAGGAAGAGAGAGAAGGGGGAAAATGAGGAAGAAAGTGAGTAAAGAAGAGGGAGAGGAGTGTTTGATTATAAGATAAATGTGGAGGGTCTGGGTGTCTGGCTCAGTGGTAACATGCTTGGCTAGCATGTGTGAGGCACTGGGTTATATTCTCAGCACCACATATAAATAAATAAAATGAGGTCGATCAACAACTGAAAAAATAAAAAAAAAATAAAAAAGTAGAAATATTACCAAAATTCTAAGTTTTTATGAATGCTAAATAAAAAAAAATGTTACATAGCCTTATGTAATTTCTAGACTCCCCAAAATAGTCATTTAATGATAGATTACTAGTGCGATAACTAAAAATCCATTGCTCTTTCCTCGACATTCTGTGGCATGCTAGTGCTAAAATAAATTGTATTATAACACCAAAAAAAATTCTAATATTTCTACAGTAACTGACCCAGTATAACATAAATGCAAGAAGATTCCTATGGAATATAATTGTATTTTGACGTTCATTTTTATTCAACACTGGTACATTACTATTTGTCCAGTTTATGCACATCATAGTATGTATATTTCATTCACAATTTAGCAAATTTATACGCATTTGTTTTACTTTCAATCACTTCCTGCTTCAGAACACATGTATTCCTCCACGTTTCTTGACTGCTCCTTTCATGAGACTTTTTTTCAAAGACATTATTTTTGATTTCCATTATCATTTTTGAAGCAAAACTCACACACCCGTCATGATAAACCGTAAACCTAATATTACCATTAGATGTAAAACTGGTGGGAATGAATGATTGTATATCAATATAAGATTTCTTGTATACTTTCAAATATCAATTCAATCCATTGTTTAATTTGGAACCAGTTATATTATTTATTCACAGTATGGTCTATTCATGCATTGTCTCTATATTGATAGACACAGGGTACACCTCTGTGTACCCTCGATAATAATTTGTATATCTTCAAAATTTTGCTCACAGAAATGGTGGAAGAAAGACTCATGTCAACTGATCTACATATACATTTTATCACAGTAATATTCTGGACACAAAATGCAAAGGTCACACTTAGGATTGTCCCGAAGCCTAAATGGAAAGTGAACATGGATTACTAAAAACATCCATGTCTTGGATGCCTAATTCTCTCAAATGTCAATCCTATTGGTGAGTACATATTTGTTTCTTCCCAAGATTATATATTCAACCTCAACCATGTTGAAAATGTCTAATCCTATCACTCACTTTATATTTTGTCTGATTTCCTAATGTCTCTATTGATATCTCTTTTCCTACATATTTTCCCCAGTTCATCATAGTGACTGATTCTTCACATGTGCTGACATCTACATTCACTCTTTATCCGAAACCCTATTGCTAAAGAACTTTTTGTCCAAATACTATACTCACTCTTTTTTCTAAACCTACCGACTATCTACCTAATCCTACCGACTATCCCTTTTTGACTGGATGAACTCTTCAACAATCAATCATCCAAGGTACAAGGTCCTATGCCATTGTATATTGATTTATCTGAGACATCTGTGCAGAACATAATTCAAACATAAGTATCCCAATCATGGGCCCAATGCCTTTCTGGTATTCAAATCTTACCTAGATTTCAGTTTTCATAATTACATTTCACCTGTATATTCTTATAAATATTGCAGGTTCCCAATACCATTATTCATCCAACAGAATGATTCCTACCACAAATCGAACATGTTATTAATCCTAACTATACACTTTTCCCTCAATCCAACTTTACAGAAGAGCAGGGACAGAGTTGGTCTTACAATACAGGCGTGTAGGGAACCTTCCACCTGTTGACAACCTCAAAGGTCCATGCAGATATGATCCCTGGAGAAGATGCAGGCAGCTATGAAAGGCCTGAGAGAGCAAACGTCATCTTCCATGGCAAACAACCCGGTCAGGTTAAAAGCATGTGTCTGAATCATCCTCTCTCTTCTTAATGTAGGGAAGATTGACCAAACTAGGCCTGTGTGGAGAGCTGTTCCCAGGTGCCTATTGTTTCTATACCATTCGAACTTGTGAAAGTGTCACAGGAAGTAGGCGCATCCTCCATATTATGAGACCCTAGGAAGCAAATGTTAGGACAAAGTGGTTGGAAATGCAGTGACCACATTCAGTTGCTGAAGGAAGTGACCTCACCTCACATCCTTGTTGATGGAACTCTCCGAATTTGGGTTCCAGGAAGCCAGGCATCCAGACCCAGTCCAAGCTCCAGTCACAGTGGTCTCACTTGTTTGGATTTACCAAGGACAGAGTCTGTCTTTTGTGGTACCTAGTGATGTGAGGATGGCCAAATGCCAGGAAAGTTCTGTAGAGGGGCCCTTCCAGAGAAAGAAGTTAGAGGCTCACTGCTGTCTCCTGACAACTTCACAGAGTTGACCCAGGAGACCAGATCTGAGACAGGACAGGCCATTTCTGGGGAACATAGTATTGCCCTCCAGTCAGAGAACACTCTGGATAGTTTCAGACCTACTTGGGGGAAGGAGGTGACTTCGTGGGTGTTTGAGTGGGTTTGTGGTTTTTTCTCATGTTCTGAGAATAGTTAGGAAAGGGGGTTTGTTTGGTTTGGAGTGAACTGTTTCTAGTTAGTCCTTTGACAAGGCGAGTGTTTCTATGTCTGTGTATCCCACTGTGTCCATGGTTGTAGACATTAGAAAAGAGAATGCCTCAATGGGTGTGTCCTGTCAAAGAGAAAACTTCCAAGCATTCATCCTGCCCATTTTATAAATGGACTGTGGCTTGCCTTATCATTGGGCAACACCTATTATTTTCTTACGTTCCTGTATCCTTCCTGAATTCTGGCCACTCTCCAAAATAGGCTCATTGTTTTATGTACAAGATATGTACCACTTCCAAGCTCTGTGACATGGCCATGTACTGGATAGCTGAAGGGAATGCATCTCAGAAAACTCTGATATCAGTGTGACCAGTAAAGTCTCAGTGGAGAAACCCTGCTTTGGGCCTTTTGATTACCTATTGTTATGTTGCCCTGAATATCAGGAAGATCTTTTCCTCAGGCTACTCCTTCCTGAAGCCTGAAGAAAACAGTTTTCACATGGAAATGAATGGGCATTTTACCTTTGTGTTTTACAATAAAAACTTCACAGAGATTAGGCTCTCATTAACTTAAAAATACTTTTAAATTTTATCTAAGGGTAAAAAGTAACATGTAACTGTACATATCTTTTTGATAACAAGTCCAATTATACAACACAAATGATACACATAAATCTCCAACATGTTTTTATTTTAAGCCTAGAATTACCATACAACCTTAGAACATTTCTGTTTTCATACTTATATTTCACTTCTATAGTCTTATAAATATCGCAGGTTCCCAATAACATTATTCATACAGCAGAACAATTCCTAACCCAAATCGAACATGTTATTAACCCTAACCATACACTGTTCCCTCAATCTAACTTTACAGAAGAGCAGGGAAAGAGTTCGTCTTACAATACAGGAATTTAGGGGATCTTCCACCCGCTGAGAACCTCAAACGTCCATGCAGAAATGATCCCTGTAGAAGATGTAGGCAGCTATGAAGGACCTGAGAGAGTAAGAGTCACCTTCCATGGCCAACAACCTGGTCAGGATGAAGGGTTGTGTCTGAATCTGCCTCTCTCTTCTTAATGTAGAGAAGATGCACCAAAACAGGCCAGTGTGGAGAGCTGCTCTGGAGTGCCTATGGATGATATACCATTCTAACTTGTGAAAGTGTCACAGGAAGTAGGGGCAGCCTCCATCTCATGGGGCCTTGGAAGCAACAATTAGGACAATGTGTTTGCCAAGGCAGTGACCTCATTCAGTTCCTGAAGGAAGTGACCTCACCTCACTTCCTTGGTGTTCGAAATCTCTTAACATGTGGTCCAGGAAGCCAGGCACCCACAGCCAGTCCCAGTCCCAGTCCCAGTGATCTCACTTGTTTGGATTTACCAAGGACAGAGTCAGTCTTTCTTGGTACCTACTGATGTGAGGATGGCCAAATGCCAGTAAAGCTCTGAAGAGGGCCCTTTCCTGAGAAACCAGGTTGTGGCTCACCGCTGGCTCCTGTCAACTTCACAGAGTTGGACAAGGAGAACAGATCTGAGACAGAACAGGCCATTTCATGGAAACATAGTATGGCCCACCAGTCAGAGGACACTGCGGATAGTCACAGACCTACTTGGGGGAAGGAGGTGCATTTGTGGGTGTGGGTGTGTGTTTGTGGTTTTGTCTCATGTTCTGAGAATAGGTAAGAAAGGCAGTTTGTTTTGTTTGGAGTTAATTGATTCTAGTAAGTCGTTTGAAAAGGCGAGTGTTTCTAGGTCTGTGTATCCCACTGTGTCAGGGGTTGTAGACATTAGAAAAGAGAATGCTTCAATGGATGTGTCCTGTCTAGTAGAAAGCTTCCCCGGATTCATACTTCCCATTTATGAATGGACTGTGGCTTGCATTATTGATGGGCAACCCCCGATATCTTCCTAAGTTTCTGTTTTCTTTCTGAATTCTGGCCACTTTCCAGAATAGGCTCATGGTTTTGTGTCCAAGATGTATACCACCACCAAGCTCTGTGACATGGCTATGTACTGGATAGCTGAAGGGAATGGCGAGCAACTCAGAAAACTCAGATATCAGTGTAATCAGGAAAGTTTCAGTGGAGAAATACTGCTTTGGTTACCTATTGTTCTGTTGCCCTCAATGTCAGGAAGGTCTTTGCCTCTGGCCACCCCTTTGGGAAGCCTAAAGAAAACAGTTTTCAAATGGAAATCAATGGGCATCACCTGTGACTCTTTGCTTAATTGCATTGGAAAGGGATATGTCTGAACAGGCTCTAGGTCCTGTGTTAGGCTTTGGCTTAGATTCTCAGCACATGATGGATGTAAAGAAAATCCCATGTTTGCATCCAAAACTAAATTGGCCAAAAGAGCAGTCATTATGGAAGAAGTCTCTCGCCTTCCCCTGTAAGGTTCCTCACCTCCATCAAGTGAGAATAGGAACCTTTGGATCAAATGAGTTCTTCAAAGCCCTTTAGAGGCTATCCCATAGGTGCTTGGGTTTTCTCCAGAATCCAAATCACATAAAGAATCTATACCTGACAGTCAGTAGGCCTCAAATTGGAGGAGCAAATCAATATTAATAGCAGGCCTATTTGATCACTCCTGGTTCCCCGGACGAGTGTCCAGGACACCCTGACTTTAGGCAAATGAGGGGCAATGGAGGTTATTTTGGCCACTGTCTTGGGCTGTGCCCCTCATGGAAACCTCAAGCCAGAGGTAATGATGAGTGTCCATATGGAAGAAGATGAGGGCCATGTGGGAGTGTTTTGGTTTTAATTGTGGTCATGTGTGGCCGTTGGAATAGATGACTGGGTCCACCTTGGCTTTAACTCTGTTGTGATTCCCCTTAGAGACTGAGTTGTGGACCTCACCTCAGAGACGTATTGCCATGAATTGTGTTGGGATTTTAGGAGGATTCACATGAGAGTCACCCTTGTAAAATGAGATCTAGGCCCAGGGTGGCTGTTCACTGAGCACTGGGAATCTCAGCCAGGTTACCACATGATTTTATTCTGAAAGACTTGGCAGCCATATATGAGAGTCAAAACACACGGATGTCACAATGTAGATCCCAATGGGCCTGGATTCATGTGATCATTTGGCCACTGTTTGGGAAGCCTTGCCTGTGAGACTTCTGCAGAGATTTCATTGAAATGAGCTTCCTAACCGTTTAATAGTTCCAGAATGAAATGAAACACACAGTGCCTCCAACTTCAACCTTGAAAAATGGGTAGATAAATAACAAGAAATTTTTAAACTTCCCATGACCAGGTGGCACTGGAGAATCTTTGGATATCCTGTGGCTGATCATGAGATTACAAGACAGTGCTTTGATTGACTGGTTTTCATAAAAATGGTTCAGAACAGAGATACCAGGAAGTTGGAGCCTGCTGAGAGGTGGGCCTACAGCAGTGCTGGGCAGGTGTGCAATAAAACAACTGTGGTGGGGCCATGTGGATCTTCCATTGGCTTCCAAATGACTTGTGACTGACATGGTGCAGCCAGCAGACCCTTGTATGTAAAGGCATCTTGTTATATGGACAGGATTCAGGGCAATGTTTAGAATCAGATTGCTATGGTCAAGGGGGAAAGTCATGTGGGATATAAGCCTGGTTGGTGCATTCTCCTGCAGACCCTGACCTACCAAAAGTGACAAAACTCACTCACGCACCGGGTAACAGTTGAATTCTTTGTATATCATGAAGCAAATACCAAAATCCCAGTGCAGCAGCAAGAAACACGACGAAAAGTGGAGGATGACCAAATGGCCTCACAGTCCACATGTGAATACACTTATCCCCCAGTTGCCACAGTTTACCTACTAAAGAAAATTCAGCACTGCTGCCACATATTCAGTGGAAAATAAGAAACCATGTCCTCGTGGTAACATAGATGCAGACACAGCTTTGATTGTCTCACTACAATGGAAGCTAAATCTCCCGACAACAACATATATTTCAAGTGCCCAAACTCAGAGTGAGTTTCTCAAGAAGGATTTAGGGAACCAGAGCTCCATGTTTGTGGACTGTTTTCCCTGTCCCTTACTTTTGAAATCTCCTCTTCCGTCTTCAAGGTTGTGAACTCCTGAGCATATTCCATTCCAGATATTTATTCACAGATTTTCTAACTCTTCTCCTCTAATTGTGCCTTAGTCTCCGTGATTGTAATGTCAAGGCATCCCTTTCTCTGTATCCTATTCAGCACATGTATTTTTACATGCAATTATAGAATCTTACCTGATACCACACGTACATTCTTGTGAGGTGACTGACTTGGCAGATACAAATTGTAAGAGATCACTCCTCCTAAAAGCTGTTGGAACTGAAAATTCAATCTATGAGTGAGCTTCCTTGTTTAAGAACATTATACATAAATCCATATTCAATAAAATAAATACATTTGGATCTGTAGATGACATATATTTCATGGTGAATTTCAATTGCAATATATTATGCTATTTTTAATGTCTGTGTGTTTGTGTATGTATATATATATATATATATATATATACACACTCTCCAGATTTTTCAAAATATGAAATATATGTCTTGTTATACACTCCCTAAACTCATTCATATTCAAGTATGTGTATTTATAATCAAATTTTCACAAGAGTATTCTCAAAATTATTCATTCACCTGAAATACATATTTGTTTCCTAGTACTGAAAACTATCTTCAGTGAAAGGTGCATACAAATCCTAATATTTCCACAGTAACTGAACCAGTTTAACATCAATACAAGTAGATTCCTATGGGACATGTTGTGCATTTTGACATTTATTTTATTCAACACTGGTACATTACTATTTCTTCAGTTTATGCTCATCATAGCAAATATATTTCATCCAAAAATTTGCAAATTTATAGGCATTTTGTTCACTTTCAATCACTTTATTCTACAGAACACATGTATTCCTCCATGTTTTTGATGGGTCTTTTCATGAGACTTCTTTCCAAACACATTATTTTCGATTTCCATGATCACTTTTGAAGCAAAACTCAAAGACACTTCGTGATAAACCATAACCCTAATATTACCGTTAGATGTATTGCTGGTTGGAATGAATGATGGTACATCGATATAAGATTTCTTATATATTTTCAGATATGAATTCAATCTATTATTTAAAGTGGGACCAGTTATATTATTGATTCACAATGTGGTCTATTCAGGCACTATCTCTATATTCATAGACACAGTGTACACCTCTTTGTACCACCAATACTAATTTATAGGACTTCAAAACATTGCTCCCAGAAATACTGGAAGAAATACTAATGTCACGCCATCTACATATACATTTTATCACAGTAATATTCTGGACACAAAATGCAAAGGTTACACTTATGATTGTACCAAAGCCTAAAAGGAAAGTGAACAGGGATTACTAAAAACATCCATGTCCACATTGCCTAATGCTCTCAAATGTCAATCCTATTGGTGACTACATATTTGTTTCTTCCTAAGATTATATATTCAAACTCAACCCTGTTCAAAATGTCTAATCCTATCACTCACTTTGTACTTTCCCTGATTTTGTAATGTCTCTATTATTATCTGATTTCCTACATATTTTCCAAAGTTCATCATTGTGACTGAATCTTCATATGTGCTGACATTTACCTTCACCCTCTAACAGAAACCCTATTGCTAAAAAAGTTTTTTTTTCCAAATCCTATACTCACTCTTTTTCCAAAACCTACCAACTATCTTCCTAATCTTACCTACTATCCCTTTTTGACTGGATGTTCTCTTCCACATTCAATCATCCAATGTACAAGGTCCTATGCCATTGTATATTTATTTATCTGAGACATCTGTGCAGAAAGTAAGTCAACACTAAGTATACCAATGAAGGGCCCAATGCCCTTCAGGGTTTCAAATCTTAGATTTCTGTTTTCATACATATATTTCACCTACATATTCTTATAAATATCGTAGGTTCCCAATAACATTATTCATCCAGCAGAATAGTTCCTAACACAGATTGAACATGTTATTAACCCTAACCATACACTCTTCCCTCAATCTAACTTTACAGAAGAGCAGGGACAGAGTTGGTCTTACAAGACAGAAATTAAGGGATCTTTCACCTGCTGAGAACCTCAAAGGTCATTAAAGATGATCCCTGGAGAAGATGTAGGAAGCTATTAAGGACCTCAGAGAGCAAAAGTCATCTTTCATTGCAAACAACCTGGTCAGGATGAAGGGTTGTGTCAGAATCAGCCTCTCTCTTCTTAATGTAAAGAAGATGCAGCAAACCAGGCCTGTGTGGAGAGCTGTTCCTGGGTGCCTATGGTTTTATACCATTCTAACTTGTGAAAATGTCAGAGTAAGTAGGTGCAGCCTCCATCTCATGGGACCCTTGGAAGCAACTGTTAGGACAAAGTGGTTGCCAAGGTATGGACCTCATTCAGTTCCTGAAGGAAGTGACCTCACCTCACTTCCTTGGTGATGGAATTCTCTGAACTTGGGATCCAGAAAGCCAGGCATCCAGAGCCAGTCCCAGTCACAGTCCCAGTGGTCAAAATTTTTCGGATTTCCAAAGACAGAGTCAGTCTTTCTTGGTACCTACTTATGTGAGGATGGCCAAATGCCAGGAAGGTCTGAAGAGGGGCCTTTCCTGAGAAAGCAGATAGTGGCTCACCACTGGCTCCTTACAGATTCACAAAGTTGGCCACAGAGACTAGATCTGAGACATGACAGCCCATTATGAGGGAATTTCTTATGGCCCACCATCAAACGACACTCCGTATTGTCACAGAGGTACTTGGGGGTCTGTGTGGGTGTGGGTGTGGGTATTGGTTTGTGGTTTTGTCTCATGTTCTGAGAATAGGTAAGAAAGTCGGTTTGTTTGGTTTGGTGTGAACTGATTCTAGTAAGTCGTTTGACAAGGCTAGTCTTTCTATATCTGTGTATCCCACTGTGTCCATGGTTGTAGACAATAGAAAAGAGAATGCATAAATACATGTGTCCTTTCTAGTAGAAATCTTCCCAGCATTCATTCTGCCCAATTTATGAATGGTCTGCGGCTTGCCTAATGGATGGGCAACACCTAATATCTTCTTAAGTTCCTGTTCTCTACCTGAATTATGGGCAACCTCCAGAATACGCTCATGGTATTGTGTCCAAGATATGAACCACCTCCATGCTCTGTGATACGGCCATGTACTAGAGAGCTGAAGGAAATGATGAGCATCTCAGAAAACTCAGATATCAGTGTGACCAGGAAAGTCTCAATGGAAAAACCCCGCTTTGGGCCTTTTGCTTACATATCCTTCTGTTGCCCTGAATGTCAGGAAGGTCTTTGCCTCAGGCTATGCCTTTTTGAAGCCTGAAGAAAACAGTTTTCAAATGGAAATGTATAAACATTACCTGTGGCTCTTTCTTAATTGCTTTGGAAAGGGATGTGTCTGAATCAGCCTCTTGGCCCTGTGTGAGGCTGTGGCTTAGATTCTCAGCACCTGATGGATCTAAAGAAAAATCCCATGTGTGCATGCAAATCAAAAAGCCAAAAGAGCAGTCATTTTGGATGAAGTTTCTCGCCTTCCTCTGTAAGGTTTCTGACTTCCATCATTGAGAATATGGATCCTTTGGGTCAAATGAGTTCTTCAAAGCCCTGCAGACACTAGACCATAGGTTCTTGGGTTTTCTCATGACTCCAATTAACATAAAGAATCTAAACACCACAGTCAGTAGGCCTCAAAATTGAGAATAAGAGCAATATTAACGGCAGGCCTCTTTGAACACTCCTGGTTCACAGGAAGGATGTCCCGGCCACACTGACTTTAGGCAAATGGATGCAAGGGAGCTTATTTTGGACACTGTCTTAGGCTGTGCCCCTCATGGAAACCTCCAGCCAGAGGTTATGATGAGTGTCTATATGGAAGAAAATGAGGGCCATGTGGGAGTGTCTTGATTTTAATTGCGGTCATTTGTGTGGCACTTGGAATAGATGAATGGGTCCACCTGGGCTTGAACACTGGTGTGATTCTCCTTAGAGACTGAGTTCTGGAACTTACCTCAAAGAAGTATTGCCTTGTATTGTGTTGGGATTTTAGGAGGCCATGCATGAGAGTCGCCCTTGGAAACTGGGATCTATGCCCAGGTTGGCTTTCCACAGAGCACTGGGAATCTTGGGAAGGATATCACATGATTTTATTCTTAAAGACTTGGCAGCCATAGTTGCAAGTCAAAACACATATGGACCTCAAATTGTAGACCTCAATAGGTCTGGCTTCATGGGACCTTTTGGCCTGTCTTTGGGAAGCCTTGCGTGTGATAGTTCTCCAGAGCTTTTATTGAAATGAGCTTCCTCTCCATTTAATCATTCCTGAATGAATTGAAACCCACAGTGCCTCCAACTTCACCCTTGAAAAATGGCTAGATAAATACCTTTAAAATTTTGACATTCCCATGACCTGGTGGACCTGGAGAACCTATGGATGTCCTATTGATGACCATCAGTGTACCAGACAGTGCCTTGATTGACTGGGTTTCATGAAAATGGTGTAGAACGGAGATGCCAGTAATTTGGAGCCTGCTGAGTAGTCGGCCTAGAGCAGTGGTGTGCTGGTGTGTGTTAAAACATCTGTGGTCGGGTCATCTGCATCTGCCCTTCGCTTCCAAGTGGTTTGTGACTGACATGGTACAAGCCCCAGATCCTTGTATGTAAAGGCATCTTGTTATATGGAGAGGATTCAGGGCAATGTTTACAATCAGATTGCTATGGTCAAGAGGGCAAGCTATGTGGGATAGAAGCCTTGTTGGTGCATTCTCCTGCAGACCCTTAACCACCACACGTGACAGAACTCCCTCCATCACTGTGTCCCAGTTGAACTTCTTGTATTTTGTGAAGCAAATATCAAACTCCCAGTGCAGCTGCAAGAAACACCACAAAAATTGGAGGATGACCAATGGCTTCACATTCCACCCTGGGAGACACTTAGCCACCAGTGGCCACAGTTTCCCTACAAAGAGAGAATTCAGCACTGCTGCCTCATGTTCATTGGAAAATAAGAAACAATGTCCTCTAGGTCACATAGATGCTGACCCAGCTTTGATCGTCTCACGATAAAGGAAGCTAAATCTCCTAAAAACAACCTCAGATGAAGTTTCTCAAGAAATATTTAGGCCGGCAGAGCTCCATGTTTGTGGTGTTTTTACCCTGTCCCTGACTTTTGGAAACTCCTATACCACCTCCAAGGTTTTGAACTCCTGAGCATTTTCCATTCCAGATGTGTATTCACAGATTTTCTAACTCTTCTCCTCTAATTGTGTCTTACATGGGATGAAGGTAATGTCAAGGCATTGTTCTGAATACACATTGGATTCTTTTTCCAATTTTCCATTTGAAATACTGAATCCCTGACTGTCAGGCGTAGAAGGAATTCACCTTCAAAGAATAGCCTGACACTTACAAGAAACAGCCCCCATGGAGACATCCTGTCTGGGAGACATCCTGTAGCCAACTGTGTCTCTGAGACATCCTGTTGCCATCTGTATTCCTGAAACATCCTGAGTTTATCTCACCTTGTGAAGACATCCAGGAACTTTGGATAAGAGAGCTTTCCCATCTCCAGCATATAAATGCCCCTGTGTGAAAAATAAAAGTTTGCAGCTTGATCAGAACTCCTGTCTTGCTGTCATCTCTCGTGTCTCTTGTCCCTTCATTCCTCCGCATCTAGGTTCGCTGCCCCTGTTGATGTGTCTTTCCAGCCGTGACTACTGGCACCCACTGACTGGGGCTCGAGCCTTTGACTGATTGGGAACCCCGTCCTCCTGGAAGACTTCATCAAGTGGAGCTCGCGATTGCCTCAGCAGACACCACAAAGAGACAGATCCAGGAGGAGAGTGGGGATGACGCACGGTGAGTGACCCACCATGGGACAAGCAGTTTCGTCACATGATTTGTTTTTGTCAGGCCTCAAGGAGTCCTTCAAGACATGAGGGGTGCGTGTTAAGAAAAAGGACTTAAAATTTTTCTTCTAATACATAGGAGAATTGTGTACATGGTTTCACATTGAAGTGACCATTGATGGCAAAAGATGGCTTAGAGTAAGAGACTGTTTAAAAGATTATTATGAAACCTTTGGCCCAGAAAAAGTGCCAGTTCCCACCTTTTCTTACTGGAACTTAATTAATGAAATTCTTAAAAGTTCACCCTTTGACAATGGTACCTTACAACTTGTAAGGATTGGAGAAGAGACTATGCAAAACACCTCTCGTCTCCCCACGGCATGCCCATCAGTTAGTATAGACATTGACCCTTCTCAGTCTCCCCAGGACCCTGGGAACCTTCCTAGTCCCCTTCAAAATACCACCCTAATGAATAAGGCTCCAATGGTTACCAAACACCTTTATCGAGTTTTAAATCCCAGAGACACATTGACCCCTGGGACGGAGGCTACCTTGGAGAAGGAAGCAGCAAGCTACCATTCAGAAGATGCGCCACCTCTCAGGACCCTGCCACAGCCTATAGGACTTACACATCTACCTACCTCCTATATCCCTCCTGCCTTTTGTGCTCCAGCCTTTCAGGAGCAAAATGCAACCCAGATATTTTTCCCCACTTCCCTTGCCTAGCCTGGCTCCCTTGTGAGAGTCTCTCCAACATAGACGGGAACAGATCAAACTTTTAAAAGAATTAAGATCCCTAGACTCTGAGCTCTGTTCATTAGCCTTAGGCACGGAGTCAATGCAAACTGGCCCACGGCGGTCTAATACAAAGGCTAAGCCACTCCATCAGCCTGTTCTCGCCTTCCCAGTCACCCGCAGTCAGATAGATAAGCCTGCCCAGGCTGAGGTCAAAGACTTAGACGAGGATCAAGAGGAGGAAGTGGGGGAAATGGATCAAGGAGATCAGGACTCAGAGGATGAGGAGTTCACCCCTAGGCAGGAAGGAACCCAGAGTGTCTACAAAAAAATTAAGCCTGCGTTTTCTTGAAAAACATAAAAAGACTTGTGCTCACAATGGCCCCACTGTGCCCTACAAGTTGACTTTATTAGAAAGCCACAGCGCACCATGGCTTACTCCCAATGATTGGAAATTTTTAGACAGAGCTACCCTCAGTGCCGGAGATTTCCTGTTATGGAATGCAGATTTCGAGGAGCACTGTCAGGAAACTGCTCAAAAAAAATTAACTAAGGCCTCCTCTAAATCCTGAACTTATGTTAAGCTAGTGGGCTATGCGCCATTTGACACTAAAACTAAATAGGCACGTTTCCCTGCTGGAATTTTGGCGCAGATTCAGATGGCTTGCTTACATGCTTGGAGATGCCTCCCTCAAACTGGCTCGGCTACCACTTCTTAGGCAAAAATTTGACAAGGACCCAACGACCCTTATAGAAACCTTGTTCCCCGGCTTAACCTAGCTGCAGAATGCTTGCTTGGACCAAGCGAAAGCAAAAGAACTTTTGTAAAACATCTTGCCTTTGAAAACGCCAACCTGTCATGTCAGGATGTTCTTTGACCACATAAGGAAAAAGGGAAACTTTCGGACTTTATTAGACTCTGTGCAGGGGTGGGTGCAGCCCATGCCATGGGTCTCGCCCTACATGCCCCCTTTATCAAGGCCTTTCACAATCCTGGCTCATGTACTTGCTTTACTTGTAAACAACCTGGCCATTTTGCACGCAAGTGTCTGAAAGACAAACAAAGCGTAGGAATATCGTCTCCTCAAACTGGGGCTAAACCGCCCCCAGCTACCCTTTGTTCTAGATGTGGTAAATGTCATCACTTGGCCAGTAAGTGTAGATCTAAGACAAATGGCCTCAGACAGCCTATTTCTTCCTGCTTCTCAGGAAAACCCTGCGGGGCCAGCCCCTGGCCACGACCTCCCCCAGGACAAAACCAGGGGCAATAAGGTTTATTGCCTTCCAAACTCCAAACCTACCACAAAATTCTTCCCCACAATTGCCTCCCTCCAACTAGCCACCCCAGGCAGCGCAGGATTGGACCTCTGTGCCACCACCGATACAATATTAGACTCAATGCAAGGGCACCAGATAATACCCACTAGAATTATGGGTCCCCCTTCATCTCATACGAGTGCCCTTATTCTTGGAAGAGTCTCTGCTACCTTAAATGGTGTTCAGGTCTTCCCTGGCATTAATGATAATGATTTCACTGGAGAAATAAAAATACTAGCAACAGCTATTAATGGAGTTGCGGCCATCCCAGCAGGAACAAGACTTGCACAATTAATATTCCTTCCCTTGGATTCAGGAGGCACTTCCACCGCCCAAACATAAAATGGGGGACAGCCTCCCTCGGCTGCTCTGATGTATATTGGGTTCAGCCCATTTCTCACAATAGACCCACCCTTACCTTACTTATTGAAAAAAAGGAATTCCAAGGAATTCTAGATACTGGAGCTGATGCCACAATTATTTCTCACAAATACTGGCCATCAGGTTGGCCCATCACCCCATCCTTGAATGACCTAAAAGGGTTAAGAGTCAAAAAATCCCCATGTCAGTTCTAGGGCTCTTAGCTTTACTGATAAAGAGGGTAATAAGGTGACTGTCACTCCTTTCATTGTTCCTGACCTCCCTGTTAACCTATGGGGCCGAGATATTTTGAGTCAAATGGAAGTCATTCTTGCCAGTCCCAATTCCATGATGACTCATCAAATGCTTCGTATAAATTTTGTCCCTGGTACAGGCCTTGTGAGACTGAGACAAGGACTGGTGGGGACTATAAAACTCATAAAAAAACAAATACATATGGACTTGGGTATTCTGATTTTTAGTGTCGGTTCCTGACCCTCCTGTACCCCATGCAGATAAAATTATTTGGGAGACTCAGACTCTTGTGTGGGTGGATCAGTGGCCCCTTACCCCCCCAAAAAATTGGAGGCTGCCTCCATGTTAGTGCAGGAACAGCTGGCAGCCGGCCATGTAGAGCCCTCAACCTCACCATGGATTACTCCTATTTTTGTTATCAAGAAAAAATCAGACAAGCGGCATCTTTTACAATATTTGTGTGCCAGTAATAAAGTTATGTGCCTGATGGGAGCACTACTGTCTCGAATTCCCACACCAATGGCTATTCCCAAAACTATTGTAAAATGGTTATTGACTTAAAAGTTTGCTTTTTTACCATTCCTTTACATCCTGAGGATAGACCCTATTTTGCCTTTAGTCTCCCTTGCATTAATTTCCACGGCCCTATGCAGAGATTTCAATGGAAGGTTCTTCCCCAAGGTATGGCCAACAGCCCTAGTCTTTGCTAAATATAAGTTGTTCAAGCAGTAGACCCTGTGAGAGAGTGATGACCACAATTTTATGTTTTACATAATATGGATGAATTTTTAATTGCTGCACCTAATTACCATGACCTTAATAATTGTTACTTGGACCTTTAGAAAACCCTCACTACCTTGAGACTACGGATAGCTCCTGATAAGGTTTAAACACAGGACCCTTATACCTATTTGGGCCTTAAACTTCAAGATAATCAGATCCAAATTCATAAAATACAACTGCGTGTGAACCATCTTCACACCCTTAATGATTCTCAAAAATTACTGGGAGATATTCAATGGCTAAGAACATATTTA
This sequence comes from Callospermophilus lateralis, assembly GCF_048772815.1. Taxonomy (NCBI): domain Eukaryota; kingdom Metazoa; phylum Chordata; class Mammalia; order Rodentia; family Sciuridae; genus Callospermophilus; species Callospermophilus lateralis. Next base: position 204,238 of record NW_027512533.1, on the reverse strand, counting down.
TAATTATCCACTTGTGTACTTTTGCCCCTTAATGATATTTTGAGAGGTGATTCCTACCCTTCCTCCCCTCAAAAGCTTACTCCCGAGGCATGACAGGCATTAAACCAAGTCACAGAGGCCATTGCCAAACAGTTTGTTACACAAATTTCTTATAACCTTCCTCTGGTTCTGGTTCTTTTACACACTCCTCATATACCCTCAGAAAAATTTTGGCAGTGATATCCATATTTTAAAAATAAAGGCTTCCCCTTGCTTTGGGTCCATTTATCCACCACATCCTCCAAGTTTATTACCGTTTATCTTGCTCAGGTAGCTTCTATTATTATTAAAGGTCATTTGCTTTCTCGACAACATTTTGGCAAATACCCTGATAATATTTTAATTCCATATACTAATGACCAAACCCAATTTTTACTACAGAGAGGGGATGAATGGGGTATTGCCCAATCAGGCCATTTGGGAACAATTGATAACCACGTCCCCAATGACACCCTTTTACATTTTGTCCAGATACATCCATTTATTTTTCCCAAAATTACTCAAAAGGCTCCCAGTTCCAAGCCCTTACTGTCTTTACAGATGGTTCCAGTAATGGCTGTGCGGTCTTTGTTGTCAATAACCAGCCTACAACCTTTGATACTGTCTATCATTCAGCACAGTTTGTGAAATTGTTTGCCATAACACAAGTTTTTATAACATTTTGTGATAATCCTGTTAATATTCATACAGACAGTGCCTACATTGCTCATTCTGTGCCCCTGCTGGAGATTTCACCCGCCATTAAAGCTTCTTCCAATGCGGCCTTTCTGTTTCACCAGCTTCAGCAGCTAATTCAGGCCAGACAACACCCATTTTTCTTAGGACACATCAGGGCACACTCTGATCTTTCCGACCCTCTAACACAGTTAATGCTCAAGCTGATGCAGCAACTCCTACCATCTTTCAAATTTTTGGTGGCTCCATTCAATAGGCCACGGAGCTAAACAATCTTCACCAACTAAATTCCCAGAGCCTTCGATTACTTTGTAAAATTACCAGGCAACAGAAACGAGAAATAGTAAAAGAATGCCCTGCTTGCGCTCTCTCCCTCCCCATTCAACACTTGGGAGTTAACCCCCGAGGATTACTGCCAAATCAGGTTTGGCAAATGGATGTTACTCATTTTCCTGAATTTGGAAAAACCAAATATATACACGTTTCTATCGATAACTTCAGCAGCTTTATTTTTGCATCACCACATTCTGGAGAGGCTACCAAAGATGTCCTTTCTCATCTTGTTTCAGCCTTTTCCATAATGGGTAAACCAATACATATTTAAACAGATAATTATCCTCCATATACCAGTGCCAAGTTTAAACAGTTTTGTGCTACCTTGCAATTTTGTCATCCTACTGGAATTCAATACAAACCTCAGGGCCAAGGCATTGTGGAATGTTCCACCTTACCTTAAAGACTTGGCTATCCCGCCTTAAGGCTTCCGCCCTTGTATTTACCACTCACAGGCATTGCCTTAACCATGCATTATTTGCCCTTTCTTTTCTTACCCTAGACAGTGAAGGCCTTTCGGCTGCAGACACACACTGGCATCCCTTTTCCAATTCTGATCAGCCACCTGTTATGTGGCGAAATCCCCTTACAAATAAATGGAAATGCCCACATCCTGTCCTCATCTGGGAATGTGGCTCAGCTTGTGTTTTGGACCAAGAGCTAGCAGCCCCAAGATGGTTACCAGAATGCCTGGTTAAACAGGTTAATGACTTACCTCAAACCGGGGACGGAGGCCCTCTCCCTGAGTACAAATTTTCCCCTTTTCCGGATCCATCCAACAATCTGTATGAGGATCCTGCTTAAGGCACTTCTGCTGAACAGGTTTGTGCACGGATGCCTGGGCCCTCCACCTTCCAACATCATGGAGTACCTTCACCCCCCTCCCCCCGTGAAGGCAAGGGAGGATCTTGGACTCAGGCTCCCACTAGTTGGAACTAGACTGCTGACTGCATGACTAAGGTGGCTTACCTCCGTTCCGAGGTTGACCATAAATTCAGAGGAGTTCATCAGCCTAAATGGGTATGTGTTAACAAGCCAAAGATTATTCCCCCTAGTACAAGTAAAGCTCTCCAAAATTGTTCTGCAACCCGTACGCATACCCAGGCGATGCATGTCTCTTGTTTTGTGTCGGCCTCAATTTGTGTTAACAAGCAGGGAGAATGATTTCTTGAAGCCTCCCTAACTAAAACTCATGAAGCAGGGTGGACCACTATTCATTATACCCCCGTTCTCTTTGACCAGGGAGGAGAAGGCAAATACACCAAGCTACAGTCAGCTGGGTGCCAAGGCACTGTCGGAAAAACTTCCTACTGGCCCATTAAGGACCCTACAGGGGTCTCTGATGGTAGAGGACCCACTGATGCAGTCAAGCATCCTCAGATAATCAAACTTTTGAAACCCCAAATCCCTGAGCTCACATATCATCCCTTAATGTAGCCGAAATCCCAGTTCCCAGGTTTAGATACCAATACATTAGATATTTTGCAAACTACCTTCTCCTTCCTTAATAATTCCAACCCCACCCTTGCTGGTAATTGCTGCCTCTGCATGACAACAGGGGCAAGCATGCCTATGGCAGTTCCTATTAATTCTACTATGGACAATGATAATACATGCCAACCCGGATTTCCCTTTAAAGTACAGCCTATAGGCACTTTTACATTATGTCTTTTAGGCGTGATGCAGAATAATACCTATGATATGGATTTTGGAATTGCTTCCTTTGGAAATTGCTCAACAGAACAAAATTATTCCTCACCCATCCCATCTCTTTGTCCCCCCAATGGCACAGTTGTTATGTGTGGAGGAAATGTGGCCTTCCCCAGGCTTCCAGCGAATTGGAACAGTGGCTGTGTTCTTGCCTTATTACTCCCTGATATAACTATTGTCCCAGGAGACGAACCTCTAGCCTAGACACCTTAGTCAAAAGACAGAGGCGGGCGATACAGGCCTTATCACTTATTGCCAGCCTTGGAATAACAGCTGCTGTGGGCACAGGTACACTGGCTTAGGCACGGCAATACACCCTTACCATCGCCTGTCTCAACAACTTAAAATGATGTACAAACTCTATCAGAAACCATTAAAGATTTGTAGGACCAAATAGACTTCCTGGCAAAAGTGTTCCTTCAAAACAGACGAGGCTTAGATTTGCTGACTGCTAACCAGGGAGATATTTGATTGGCCTTAGGGGAACGATGCTGCTTTAATGCCAATAAATCAGTCATAATATGCACTAAATTTAAGCAGCTTCAAGAAGATCTAGAAAAGAGATGAAGGGAACTATTTGAAAATCCCCTCTGGACAAAGCTTAATGGATTTCTACCCTACCTTCTTCCCCTATTAGGCCCTTTGTTGGGTTTACGTTTAATGGTGACCATAGGACCCTGCATTATAAACAGTGTGGTACAATTTATTAAAGAACACATTAATATTATGGCCTCTAAGCCCCTACAAATCCACTATCATCATCTGGAGATGGAAGACCACGCTGTCAACATTTAAAAGGATGTTCTACCCTTCTGACAGGCTTATTTCTTAAGTTTACATCCGCACAAATCTCTCTTTCTTACATAAAACTATAAGTAACAGCTCTGACAAACCATCTTCTGCCCTTGCCATAAGGGTTCGTCTACATGGGCCCTTCGGCTTGGGGGAAGACGCACCCATGGAGTGAGGACGTTAGGCCACAATATCGGAGGGTGCAGGAAGGATTGCAAAAGGATGGATCCACGGATCCCCAAACACAAGACCAGTGAGTGACATGCTCTGGTGCATGGCGGTTGGCATGCTTCCGCTTCAAGGCCATCTCCTCCAAAAACATGCCAAGGCCACCACGAAATCTGCTAGTAAAGATGCTCGCTCGGATCAGGAGATATTCTAAGGCCTCCTAGAGAAACAGAGCCTCTAACCCCCCCCCCCTAAAAACATGGCCGGTAAGGTAGGTCAAATATTTTATATAAGAAAGGGGGAGATGTCAGGGGCTAAAAGGAAGTTCTCCTTCAAAGAATAGCCTGACACTTACAAGAAACAGCCCCCTGGGAGACATCCTGCCTGGGAGATATCCCACAACCATCTATCTCCCTGAGACATCCTGTCGCCATCTGTCTTCCTGAAATATCCTGAGGTTATCTAACCCTGTGAAGACATCCAGCAACTGCCGATAAGAGAGCTTTCCCATCAGCAGCATATAAACACCCTGTGAGAACAATAAAAGTTTGCAGCTTGATCAGAACTCCTGTCTGGGTGTCATCTGTCCTGTCTTTTGTCCCTTCATTCCTTCCCAACTATGTTCGATGCCCACGTTGATGTGTCCTGCCGGCCGGGACACCTGGCACTAACCCATACCCTACTAGAATATGACTACTAATCCTAATATGATGGAGAAAAATAACCCAAATAGAATAGAAATACAAGCAGTTCAGAGGAGGCATGGTGTATAGTTGGAGTTGGCTTTTGCATGATCTAGGGTAGGTGTTATAAATCTAGCTAATTTTTAAATGAAATAGTTCTCCATGTGTTTTTAAAGTTAAAAAATATGTGAATACCTGTCTCCCTTTCTCTGTAGCCTACTTGCCACATGTATTTTATATGCACATATAGAATCCTACGTGGTATCACACGTATATTCTTGTGAGGTGGCTGACTTAGCAGATTCAAATTGTGAGAAGAGATCACTTCTCCTAAACGCTGTTGGAACTGAAAATTCAACCTATGGGGGAGCCTCCTAGTAAAAAAAAAAAACAAAACATTATACATAAATCCATGCTAAGTAAAATTAATATTTTTGCATCAGTGGATGATATATATTTCATGAAGAATTTCGATTGGCATATATATTGCTACTTTTCATTGTCTGTGTTTGTGTTTTGTGTATATATATATATTCCACTTGGGGGCCTTCAGGGTTAAAAGTTATTTTGGCCCGGAGCTTGGTGAGCAGAACTCTGCCCATCAATGGGGCCGGGCATTCTGGGATTACTTGGAAGGAGTGATGGATTTTTCCTTTCCCCTGGTCCCAGGTCCTCTTAGTTGTCCAAGCCCGATATTTACTGCAATTAGCCCCTTGAATTAGAGACCTTTTATTTGATAGAGGGCAAAATGGAGCCTTAATGGCTGAGTATATTGCCCCTGTATCCACTTCAATGTTTACTGGGGTGCCCTCCACTTCAAAAGTTAACCTGAGCTCGGGGAGGGGATCTGATCCCCAACTTTCTTAGTCATCCTGCAGAGTCAGGATGGCTGGCTGGCGTGGCTGTCTCTTTCTAGGGCTCTCTTTGGCCCAGTGTCCTTTTTCTTTACAATAGGCACATTGATCTGAGGCCAGGGGTGGCCTCTAGTTTGGGCCCAGGTATCCCTTCCTGTCTCCATGTTTCTTATTTCTGGCCTATTTGTTGTTGTGACCAGGACCTGAGTCAATTCCTTAGTCTGTCTTTTGTTTCTTTTATCCACCCTTTGCTTCCTTATCTTCCTCAGTTTCTCTCGTATAGTATACGTTTTTGGCTTCTCTGACTAAATCTCTCAAAGTCATATCTTGTAATCCATCTAAGTGTTGTAACTTTCTTTAAATATCCATGGCAGCTTGCCCAATAAAGGCCATCATGACAGATGCCTTTTGAGCCTCTGCCTGAGTATCAAAAGGAGTATATCTCCTATATGCCTCCATAATTCTCTCTAGAAACATAGAGGGAGATACATCAGGCCCTTGAATAAACTCTATTACCTTTGCCAAATTAGTTGGTCGCCTAGCAGCCACTAAGATACCCGCTATTAGAGCCCGGAGATAAGTGGACAGATGCTCCCTACCTTCAAAGGTGTTGGGGTCCCAGTTTTGTCGATTCTAGGGAAAGCCGGGTTGAATATATTGGGAAGTGGTGTCAGTCAACCATCTGGTCCGAGGATATTTTTTTCTAGCTTCCAAGAGGATTCTCTTTTGTTCCTCTGTCATAAAGAGAGTCCCTAGGTGTTGTTGGCAGTCATTCCAAGTAGGCTGGTGTGAAAACATCTATGAATCAACCACACCTGAGACACGAGTGGGGTCCTCTTAAAAGGGGGGATTGTTATTTTTCCAGTTATATAGGTCTGAAGAGGAGAAAGGCCAATACTGGTAGGCTTGCAATTTTTCCCCATGGCCATCATCAATCATTGGCACATAGGGACGGAGGGGGAGCATCACGGGAGTTCCAGGGTTTTCAATCTTTCATTGATGGTGAGTTCCTTTAGCCGGGCCAGGTTCCTCCAGGGGAGGAGGGGCTGTGTGTGCCGCGGGGGAGTTTTCTGGAGGGTGCTGGGCTGGCTTAGCTTCCTCCAATGGCGGAGAGGCTGAGTCAGCAGCAGGGGAATCACTTAGAGGGTGTTGGGGGTTGGGAGACCAGGGCAAGGGATAAGGAGAGGGATGAGAGTGCAGTAGAGTTAAATCTTGTGACTTAGGCAGAAAAGAGGGTGGAGGAGGAGGAGGAGCAGAGGGTTTGAGAGATCGTGGGGGAAGGATTAGGAGCGGGGGCAGGGGCAAAGAAAGGCTTCACCCATGGAGGAGATTTGCAGAGGTAATGCCGGGTTAAGATATATGGCTTTTGATCTGGATGGCTATGGGGCCCTTCCTGAAAGACAATATCTCTGACTTTTTAAATTAGTGAGAAGTAGAAAAATCCTTCTAAGGGCCATCCGAATCCAAAGGTGGGCCACTCTGAGGCACAGAGAGTCTGCCAGGTCAAGCGGTTTACTGAAAAAGAAAGATTCTGAGCCCTTAAGCCGAATTTGGTCCAGTGATCAAGGGTCAGGGACAGAGGCATTGAAGTGCTCTTTTCCATAATGAAAAATGCACAAACAGTAAAAGCAATGACACATGACACAGACAAGACAAGACAATAAAGACAGGAAATGGACGTCCAACACTGAGACGAGGACTGAGTAGCCGGCAATACCTGATGGGCTGGCAATACCGAATCTGAAACAAAATATCACTGAGTTGAGGAGACTATTGTTCCTTGATTTTCAGAGTCCTCTGGGGTGTCCCTCAGGGTGGTGGCCTGTGGCTCTGTGACACATCTGTCAGCCACCGTGAGAGAGAGCTCACACTCTTCATTGACAGCCATTTTGCCAAGCTCTAACCTGAAACCTGACACCAGAAAGAGGCGCCTTACAAATCCCTTGAGGAGCCAGTTGGGGTCTCTCGTCCGCTGCTGCCAGAACTCGGTGGAACCTCCATATGTAAAGGTCGGATGAGTGTCAGGCGAAGAGACCTCTAAGAAACTGTCTCATGCAAAAGCAAAGGGTTTATTGGTGGCCAGCATGCTGGGGCTCAGAGCTCACTTCAATAGAGCAGACAGTCCTGAGAACAGCTTAAACAGGGCTTATATACTTTCCTTGGGGAGGGCAGGGAGGGAAGTTAAGTATACAGAAAAACATGAAGAGACAACTACCTATTTTACTAACTTTTCACTAACGACTATACTTTGCCAGATTTCCTAATGTATCTATTGATATCTATTTTCCTACATATTTTTCCCAGTTCATCATTGTGGCTGACTCTTCACATGTGCTGACATTTACATTTACTCTATACCCGAAAAGCTATAGCTAAAGAACTTTTGGTGCAAATTCTATACTCACTCTCCTTTCTAAACTACCGACTATCTTCTTAATCTTACCGACTATCACTTTTTGACTGGAAGTTATCTTTGACAATCAATCATCCAAGGCACAAGGTCCAATGCAATTGTATATTGATGTACCTGAGACATCTGTGCAGAAAATAAATCAAAGCTAAGTATCACAATCAAGGTCCTAATACACTTCTGGGTTTTAAATCTTACATAGATTTCTGTTTTCATACTTATATTTTACCTATATATTCTTGTAATTATCGCAGGTCATCAATACCATTATTCATCCAGCTGAATGATTCCTAACCCAAATCAAACCTGTTATTAACCCTAACCATACACTGTTGCCTCAATCTAACTTTACAGAAGAGCAGGGACAGAGATGGTCTTACAATACAAAAATGTAGGATTCCTTCCAACTTCTGAGAAACTCAAAGGTCCATGCAAAAATGATCCCTGCAGAAGTTGTAGGCAGCTATGTAGGAACTGAGAGAGCAAAAGTCATCTTTCATTGTAAAAAACTTGGTCAGGATGAAGGAATGTGTCTGAATCAGCCTCTGTCTTCTTAATTTAGAGAAGAAGGACCCAACCAGGCCTGTGTTGAGAGCTGTTCCTGGGTGCCTATGGTTGATATACCATTCTAAGTTGTGAAAGTGTCACAGGAAGTAGGGGCAGCCTCCATTTCATGGGACTCTTTGAAGCAACTGTTAGGACAACATGGTTGCCAAGGCAGTGACCTTATTCACTTTCTGAAGGAAGTGACCTCACCTCACAACCTTGGTGACAGAACTCTCTGAACTTGGGATCCAGGAAGCCAGTCACCAAAATCCAGTCCCAGTCCCACTCCCAGGGGTCTCACTTGCTTGGATTTACCAAGGACAGATTTAGTCTTTCTTGGTACCTACTGATGTGAGGATGGCCAAATGCCAGAAAGCTCTGAAAAGTCACCTTTACTGAGAAAGCAGGTATTGGATCACCGCTGGCTCCTCAGTAGTTCAAAATGTTGACCAAAGAGACCAGATCTGAGACAGGACAGGCCATTTTGTGGGAATAAAATATGGTCCACAATTAGAGAAACTCTGGATAGTCACAGACCTACTTCGGGGAAGGAGGTGCCTTTGTGGGTGTGGGTGTGAGTTTGTGGATTTGTCTCATGTTCTCAGAATAGGTAGGAAAGTCGGTATGTTTGGTTTGGTGTAGACTGTTTTGAGTAAGTCGTTTGACAAGGCGAGTGTTTCTATGTCTGTGTATCCCACGGTGTCCATGGTTGTAGACATTAGAAAAGAGAATGCATCAATTGATATGTCCTGTCTAGTTGAAAGCTTCCCAGCATTCATCCTGCCCAATTTATGAATGGATTTCAGCTTGCCTTATCGATGGGCAACACTTGCTATCTTTCAAAGTTTCTGCTTTCTTCCTGAATTCTGGCCACTCTCCAGAATAGGCTCATGGTTTTGTGTCCAATATATGTACCACTTCCAAGCCCTGTGACATCGCCATGTACTGGATAGCTGAAGGGAATGGCGAGCATCTCAGAAAACTCAGGTATCAGTGTGATCAGGAGAGTCTCAGTGGAGAAACCCTGCTTTGGGCCTTTTAATTACCAATTGTTCTGCTGCCCTGAATGTCTGAAAGGTCTTTGCTTCAGGCCACCCCTTTTTGAAGCCTGAAAAAAAACTGTTTTCACATGGAAATAAATGGGCATCACCTGAGGCTTTTTGCTTAATTCCTTTGGAAAGGATGTGTCTGAATCAGCCTTTTGGCCCTGTGTGAGGCTTAGGCTTAGATTCTCAGCACCTGATGGATCTAAAGAACGATCCCATGTGTGCATACAAAACCAAAATAGCCAAAAGAGCAGTCATTCTGGATGAAGTCTCTCCCCTTCCTTTGTGAGGTTCTAGACCTACATCAAGTTAGAATAGGAATGCATTGGGTCAAATAATTTCTTCAAAGCCCTGCAGAGGCTAGCCCGTAGGAGCTTGGGTTTCCTCATGTCTCCAATTCAGACAAAGAATCTAAACCCCACAGTCAGTAGTCCTCAAATTGGAGAAGCAGAGAAGTATTAACAGCAGGCCTATGTGATCACACCAGGTTCACAGGAAGGGTGTCCAAGCCACCCTGTTTTTAGGCACATTAGGGGCAAGGTAGATTATTTTGGAGACTGTCTTGGTCTGCACCCCTCATAGAAACATTCAACCAGAGGTTATGAAGAGTGTTTATATGAAAGATCATGAGGGCCATGTGGGAGTGTGTTGGTTTTAATTGTGGTCATTTGTGTGGTGGTTGGAAGAGATGACTGGGTCCACCTTGACATGAACTCTGGTGTGATTCCCCTAAGAGACTGAGTTCTGGAACTGACCTCAGAGATGTATTGCCATGAATTGTGTTGGGATGTTATGAGTTCACGCATGAGAGTCGTCCTTGGAAACTGAGATGTATGCCCAGGTTGTATTTCCACAAAGCACTGGGAATCACAGCCAAGATATCACATGATTTTATTCTGAAAGACTTGGCAGCCATAGTTGAGAGTCAAAACACACATGGACCTCACATTGTAGACCTCAATGGGCCTGGATTCACGTGACCATTTAGCCAATCTTTGGGAAGCCTTGCCTGTGAGAATTCTCCATAGCTTTCATTGACATGAGCTTCCTCAAAATTTAATGGTTCTGGATTGATTTGAAACGTACAGTGCCTCCAACTTCATCTTTCAAAAATGGCTAGATAAATACCAAGAAATTTTTGAAATTCCCATGACCAGGTGGCACTGGAGAACCTTTGGATGTCCTGTTGCTAATCATGAGTATACCAGACAGTGCCTTGATTGACTGAGTTTCATGAAAATGGTGTAGAACAGAGATGCCAATAAATTGGAGCCTGCTGAGTACTTGGCCTAGAGCAGTAGTGGGCAGGTGTGTGATAAAACATTTGTGGTGGGGCCATGTGGATCTGCCATTAGCTTCCAAATGTCTTGTGACTGACATAGTGCAGCAAGCAGTCCCTTCTATGTAAAGGCATCTTGTAATATTGAGAAGTTTCAGGGAAAGTTTCAGAATTAAGTTGCTATGGTCAATGGGGAAAGCTATGTGGGATAGAAGCATGGTTGGTGCATTGTCCTGCAGAAACTGACCCACCACACGTGACAGAACTCCCTCCAGCACTGTGTCCCAGTTGACCTCTTTGTATTTTGTGAAGCAAATACCAAACTCCCAGTGAAGCCGCAAGAAACACCATGAAAACTTTAGGATCACAAAATGGCTTCACAGTCCACACGGGGAGACACTTAGACCCCAGGGGCCACAGTTTAGCTACAAACAGCAAATTCAGCACTGCTGCTCATGTTCAGTGGAAAATAATAAACCATGTCCTCCAGATCACATAGATGCAGACCCACCTTTAATTGGTCTCACTAGAAACGAAGCTAAAAGCACTTGACAACAACATATGTTTCAAGTGCCCAACCTCAGAGGCAGTTCCACAAGAAGTCTTTAGGCAGAAGAGCTCCAGTTTGTGAAGTGTTTACCCTGTCCCTTACTTTTGGAAACTCCTTAGCATACTCTATTTCAAATATGTATTCACAGATTTTCTAACTCTTCTCCTCTAATTTTGTCTTACTTGGGGACTAGGTAATGTCAAGCCATTGTTCTGGATGACAGTGGGAACAATTTTTGTAGCACATATTTGTATACACATTGGATTCATTTTATAATTTTCCAGTCAAAATAGTGAATCCCTCACACTAACCCCTATGCTACTAAACTCTGACTAGAATAATAACCCAAACAGAATTGAAATACAAGCAGTTCAGAGGAGGCATCGTGTATAGTTGGACTTGCCTTTTGCATTATATAGGGTAGGAAGTTATGAATCTAGTCAATTATTTGGTTGAAAGAATTCTCCATGTTTTTTTAAAGTTAACAAATATGTGAATTCCTGTCTCCCTTTCTCTGTAGCCTATTTAGCACATGTAGTTTTATATGCACATATTTATTCATACCTGGTATCACACGTATATTTTTGGTGAGGTGGCTGACTTGGCATATAGAAATTGTGAGAAGACATCACTCCTTCTAAAAGCTGTTGGAACTGAGAATTCAACCTATGGGTGATCCTCCTATTTAAATAGCATTATACATAAATCCATGTTCAGTAAAATAAATATTTTTGAATCTGTGGATGATATGTATTTCATGATGAATTTCGATTGGCATATATAATGCTACTTTTTAATGTCTCTCTGTGTGTGTCTGTATATATATATATATATATATATATATATATATATATATATATCCTCCAGATTTTTCAAAATATGAAATATATGTGTCTTATTATGCACTCCCAAATTTCATTCATATTCATGTATGTGGATTTATAATCTACTTTTCAAAAGATTATTCTCAGAAATATTCATCCACCTGAAATAACATTTTGGTTTACTAGTACTGAAAACTATCTTCAGTAAATGGTGCATAGAAATCCTAATATTTTGACATTGCAAGATGGCCATGAATAGAGTGCATCACACCCTTTGTACTGCGCAACTTCACATGTGAATAAGGAGTTAGAATGACGAAAAAGTATCTTGTTAGGATCTTACAGAAAAATGGGTGTGCCTGGAACCTAGAAGAATGATTTCCACCACCGAGGTCCTGTAATTGAGTCTCAAACAAGAGCCAACTATGCGACCGAAGATCTGGGGTGGCTGATCCGTGCGGCCCATGCCGTGGCTACAGACGGCGGGCCTCCACCGTGAAGCGACCAGCATGCAGGGAGAAACGTTGCTGCGGATTCTGTGGAATCCGGCTGGGTCACCCACCACTGAGCCTGGGGCTGAGTTCGGGATTTCAGATGGGGAAGAAAGTGTTACAGTTCTATCCCCCACAACCGAAACTCCACCGAGGAAACCAACGGCCACCATCTTGGAGAGCTGAAGTATCCACCACCACTCTCCGACAGATTGCAACAACAAAACAGGTATGTGTTACTCAGCTTATCTCCCATACAGCAGGTAATTCGCAAAAATTCTCTCTTAGGCTTTCCGGGGGAGGGATTACCAGAGAAAGCCTTCATAAAGACGGGGGGAAAACTAGTGGCACCTGACCTTCAACTTCCCCTCCCATCACCGGTGAAAACAAAACTTTTCTAGCCAGCGCAATGGGTGGGGCAAGCGGAAAAAATCAAAACAATAGAGTGCCAGTGTTCCCAATAGACACCCTCCACAACCAAGGAACGGCAGGCAAAGAGTACAGTTTGAGCTGCCAAGAGGCATCACTCAGGGGAAATCTGGTGTCGCAGGGGAAATCAGGACTCGCAGAGGAAACCAGGGGACCAGAGGACAGACACGCGTGACTAGGAGGCTGGAGAACGCCTGCCCACCAGCAACCAATCACCCGCTGGCTGCCTGCGCAATTGGGCAGCTAGAGATCACCCGCCCGCCGGTGACAGCCCATTCGCTGATTGCACGACTGGATGGCTGGAGACCGCCCACCCGCCAGCGACCGGGAGGTGAAACCAACCGGAGACAGTCCAGTCCCACCGCCCCATTCAAACACCCCGGCAAGGAGCCTGGGGCCCGCCATAGCAGACAGGTGACATCACTGGAGCTCAGCTGTCGGAATTCCTTCCAAGTGGAATCCACTTTTGCAGGCATAGTCTACAAACACAAAAGAGAGACAACAGAGATATATAAAACCAAAACAAATCTATTGAAGAAAGCAGAAACACAGCAATCAAATTGAGCTGAAAAGTAACGTGAACATCATGAAAAAACAAGGGAAAAAAAGGTGTGCAAAAAATGCAGGACAACTAAATTCTAAAGGAGGACCGTGAAGCATCAGAAATAGGGATAGGGAAAAAACTCAAGGCATACCTAACTCAGATGGAAAGGAATATTAGAGAAGACATGAGGCAGCAAGTCCAAGCAATAAAAGTATATTTTGAAAATCAAATAAACAAACAAATTCAAATGGCAAAGAATGAGCTTTACCAGGAGATAGAGACATTAAAAAGAAATATCAAACAGTAATCCTAGAAATGCAGGAAAGTATAAACCAAATTAAAAACTCAAACGAAGAGTATTACAAATAGACTAGATCAAGTAGAAGTTACAACGTCAGATAATGAAGACAAAGTTTATCAACTTGAAAAGAATAGAGTAAACACAGAAAAGATGCTTAAATCCCATGAGCAATCTATTCAAGAGATATGGGATGTCATAAAAAAAAAACAAATTTGAGAGTCATCGGGATAGAAAAAGGCATAGAGATTCAAACCAAAGGAATGGACAACATATTAAATGAAATAATTCTAGAAAATTTCCCAGAGATGAAAGATGGAATGGATTGCCAAATCCTGGAAGCCTACAGGACCCCAAGCATTCGAAACCATAATAGACCAACTCCAAGACAAATATTTATGAAGATAGCCAGAACAAGGACATACAGAACAAAGAGAGAATATTAAAAGCTACGAGAGAAAGTAGGCAGGTTACATTCAGGGGTAAACCAATTAAGTTAATGACTGATTTTTTTCATCACAAACTTTGAAAGCAAGAAGATCCTGGAACAAAGTATTTCAAACGCTCAAAAATAATGGATTCCAACCAAGAATACTGTATCCAGCAAAATTAAGCTTCAGATTTGACAATGAAATTTAAGTCTTTCACGATAAACAAAAGCTAAAAGAATTCACATCCAGAACACCAGCAGTGCAAAGCATTTTGAGCAAAATACTACAAGAAGAGGATTTGAAAAGTAATGCCTGAAACTAGCAGCAGGAGGTATCACAGTAAAGGGAGAGGAAAATAACCAAAAAGTAAAAACTAACCAAAATAAATAAATAAATGAATAAATAAATAAATAAATAAACAAACAAACAAACATGACTGGAAGTAGAAATCATATTTCAATTGTAACCTTAAATGTTAATGGCCTAAACTCACCAATCAAGAGACATAAGCTAGTAACCTTGATCAAAAAAAAAAAAAATCCAACAATATGCTACCTTCAGGAGACTCATATGATAGGTAAAGACATACAGAGGCTGAAATTAAAAGTTTGGGAAAAATCATACCACTCACATGACCCTCGGAAGCAAGCAGGAGTGGCCATACTCATATCGAATAAAATCAACTTCAAACCTACGTTAATCAAAAGGGATAAAGAAGGACACTATATACTGTTAAAAGGAACCTTGCACCAACAATGCATAACCATTATCAATTTGTATGCACCAAACAATTGAGCTGCAACACTCATAAAACAAACTCGCCTCAAGTTCAAGAGTCAAATAAACTACAACACAATAATTATGGGTGACTTCAACACACCGCTCTAGCCATTAGACAGATCCTCTAGACAAAAACTGAATAAAGAAACTATAGAATTCAACAGCAAAATCAGTAACCTAGACTTCACCGACATATATAGAATATATCAACCATCAAAAAGTGGATACACGTTCTTCTCAGCAGCACATGGATCCTACTCAAAGATAGACCATATATTATGCCATAGGGCAATTCTTAGTAAATATAAAGTCGTGGAGATAATACCATGCAGAATATCTGATCATAATGGAATGAATCTGGAAATCAATGATAAAAGAAGGAAGGAAAAATCCTACATCACATGGAAAATGAACAACATGCTACTGAATGATCAATGGTTTACAGAATACAAAAAGGAGGAGATAAAAAAATTCATAGAGACAAATGACAATACAGACACAACAAACTGGAATCTATGGGACACAATGAAAGCAGTTTTAAGAGGGAAATTCATTTCTTGGAGTTCTTTCCTCAAAAAAAAAAGAAAAATCAGCAAATAAATGAACTCACACTACGCCTCAAAAACCTAGAAATGGAAGAGCAAAACAACAGCAAATGTAGTAGAAGACAAGAAATAATTAAAATTAGAGCAGAAATCAACGAAATTAAAACAAAAAAAATTGAAAATATTGATAAAACTAAAAGTTGGTTCTTTGAAAAAATAAATAAGATCTGCAGGCCCTTAGCCATGCTAAGGAAGAGAAGAAAAGAGAGAGCAGGCCCTTAGCCATGCTAAGGAAGAGAAGAAAAGAGAGAACTCAAATTACTAACATACGGGATGAAAAAGGCAATATCACAACAGACACTACAGAAATAAGAAGATAATTAGAAAGTATATGGAAACCCTATGTTACAATAAAATAGATGATAGTGAAGATATCAATAAATTCTTAAGTCATGCGATCTGCCCAGATTGAGTCAGGAAGACACACACAATTTAAACAGACCAATAACAAAGGAAGAAATAGAAGAAGCCATCAAAATACTACCAACCAAAAAAAGCCATGGACCGAATGGGTATACAGCAGAGATCTACAAAACCTTCAAAAAGGAATTAATACCAATACTTTCCAAGCTATTTCAAGAAATAGAAAAATAAGGAACTCTTCCAAATTCATTCTATGAGGCCAATATCACCCTGATCCCAAAACCAGACAAAGACACTTCAAAGAAAGAAAACTACAGACCAATATCTCTAATAAACTTGGATGCAAAAATTCTCAATAAAATCTTGGTGAATCGAATACAAAAGCATATCAAAAAAATTATGCACCATGATCATGTAGGATTCATCCCTGGGATGCAAGGCTGGTTCATTATACGAAAATCAATAAATGCTATTCACCACATCAATAGACTTAAAGACAACAACCATATGATCGTATCGATAGATTCAGAAAAAACATTCGACAAACTTCAGCATCCCTTTATGTTGAAAACACTAGAAAAACTAGGGATAACAGGAACTTACCTCAAGATAGTAAAAGCTATATATGCTAAACCTCAGGCTGGCATCATCCTAAATTGAGAAAAGCTGAAGGCATTCCCTCTAAAATCTGGAACAAGAGGGATGCCCTCTATCACCACTTCTATTTAATTCAGTTCTTGAAATACTAGGCATAGCAATTAGACAGACAAAAGAAATTAAAGGCATAAAACTAGGAAAAGAAGAACTTAAATTATCGCTATTTGCGGATGACATGATAATATATTTAACAGACCCAAAAGGGTCTACAGAGGAACTGCTAGAGTTAATAAATAAATTCAGCAAAGTGGCAAAATATACAATCAACACGCATAAATCAAAGGCATTCCTGTATATCAGCAGCAAAACTTCTGAAATGGAAATGAGGAAAACCACTCCATTCAAAATATCCTCAAAGAAAATAAGATAATTGGAAAAACAATTATATAGTTGGGAATCAACCTAACAAAAGAGGTGAAAGATATATAAATGAAAACTACAGAAACATAAAGAGATAGAAGAAGATCTTAGAATATGGAAAAATATACCCAATTCATGGATAGGCAGAACTAGCATCATCAAAATGGCGATATTACCCAAATTCTCTACAGGTTTAAATTGATGCCAATCAAAATCCCAACGACATTTCTTGTAGAAAAGATAAAGCAATCATGAAATTCATATGGAAAAACAAAAGACCCAGAATAGCAACAGCAATTCTAAGCAGGATGTTTGAATCTGGAGGTATAGCGATACCAGACTTCAAACTGTACTACAAAGCAATAGTAACAAAAACAGCATGGTACTGGTACCAAAACAGGCAGGTGGACCAATGGTACAGAATAGAGGACACAGAAACCATTCCACAAAATTACAACTTTCTTATATTTGATAAAAGGGGCTAAAAACCTGCAATATACGAAGGACAAATGGTGCTAGAAAAATTTGAAATCGATATGCAACAAAATGACACTGAATCCCTTTCTCTCGCCAAGCAAGGAAGTTAACTCAAGATGGATCAAGGAGCTAGATATCAAATCAGAGACACTGCATCTGATACAAGAAAAAGTTGGCTACGATCTACATACTGTGGGATCGGGCTCCAAATTCCTTAATAGGACACCCATAGCCCAAGAGTTAATAACAAGAATAAATTAATGGGACTTACTTAAACTAAAAGTTTTTTTTTTTTTTTTTTTCTCAGCAAGAGAAACAATAAGAGAGGTAAATAGAGAACCTACATCCTGGGAACAAATTTTTACCCCTCTCACTTCAGATAAAGCCCTAATATCCAAAATATACAAAGAACTCAAAAAATTAAAAAGTAAGGTAACAAATAACCCAATCAACAAATGGGCCAAGGACCTGAACAGACACTTCACAGAGGAGGACATACAATCAATCAACAAGTACATGAAAAAATGCTCACAATCTCTAGCAGTCAGAGAAATGCAAATCAAAACCACCCTAGGATACCATCTCACTCCAGTAAGATCGGCAGCCATTAGGAAGTCAAACAACAGTAAGTGTTGGCGAGGATGTGGGGAAAAGGGGACACTTGTACACTGCTGGTGGGACTGCAAATTGGTGCAGCCAATTTGGAAAGCAGTATGGAGATTCCTGGGAAAGCTGGGAATGGATCCACCATTTGACCAAGCTATCACACTTCTTGGACTATTCCCTGAGGATCTTAAAACAGCGTACTATTGGGATACTGCCACATCAATGATCATAGCGGGACAATTCACAACAGCTAGACTGTGGAACCAACTTAGATGCCCTTCAATAGATGAATGGATTAAAAAAAAATGTGGAATCTACACACAATGGAGTATTACGCAGCACTAAAAAATTACAAAATCATAGAATTTGCAGTGAAATGTATGGCATTAGAGCAGAATATGCTAAGCAAAGCTAGCCAATCCTTAAAAAAACAAATGCCAAATGTCTTCTTTGATATAAAGAGAGCAACTAAGAACAGAAAGGGAGGAAGAGCATGAGGAAAAGATTAACATTATACAAAGACGTGAGGGGGGAGAGAAAGGGAGAGAGAAGAGAAAGCATATGGAAATAGTAGAATACCCTCAATGATACACAAAATTACACATAATAGGTTGTGAGGGGAAATGGGGCGGAAATAATGGAGAGAATTAAACAACAGCACATGAGGTAGAGAGGGAAGATGGGAGGGCAGGGGAGGGGGGATAGTAGGGGATAGGAAAGGTAGAAGAATACAACAGTCACTAATATGCCATTATGTAAAAATGTGAATGTGTAAGCAATGTGTTTCTGCAATTCTTATTTGGGGAAAAAGTGGGAGTTCATAAACCAAATGAGAAAAATGTATCAAAGATGATATATCATGAGCTTTGTAATGTTTTGAACAACCAATAAAAATAAATAAATAAATAAAGGTTTAAAATTGAGTGGGAAGAAATCAGCTAAAAAAGGGTTGAGATGCATTCATTTTGCTAAGCAGAAACTTTGTTTTGTGTAGTTGTAACTATCACAAATTTATTTTACCAGAAATTTGGCTTTTGAAAATGCACATAAAATGAGATTAAAGGATAATTCACCTACCTTCATGAAAAATTCATAGCATTTCCTATATTTTTCATATTTCATTTTTTTAGTTAATATTTTGTCATGGACCATGTCTAGCCTTAGGCTATTCTTCCAGAATACTACCTCATCTGACAAGTTCGTACAATGTATTGGATTTTTCTTTTCATCTTTTATTTAATTGTTTCTAGCTAATAATGTGTATTTCTTCTTATCTTTATTTGGACATACATACCCAACTATATCTTTGCATTTTATGTTTTACTGCGGAAGAGACTCATCAAAAGCTCTTTGTTATATGTATTAACAATCAAACATTCAGAGAAGGCAATTATTCTTAATTTTGCATGAAAATAACTTTGTACCATTTTTCTTATAAAGATTTAGAATTATTAATAATGTCCCTGCTGTAATAAGTAACTACTTACAAGAAGAATTAAACAATTGACTTTATATCAATTATGAATATGAAAAGTACTAAAATAAATATTTGGCAATTAATACACAATTGATAGAAATTGAAATCTCGAGAAAGCCATTTAAATTGTCAGTGCATATGGTCCTTAAATAATAGGTTTTTTAAAAAAAATTTTTCTCTAATTCATAAGATATATTATGCCATATTATAGCTTAATGTGATATAAAACCTTAAATTATCACAATGATAATAATAATCCATTGTTCCTTCCTCTACATTCTGTGGCATGCTAGTACTAAAATAAATTGTATTATAACACCAAAAAAAAAAGCCAAATCATAATATTTCTACAGTAACTGACACGAGTTTAACATCAATGCAAGTAGATTAGATTCCTATGGGACATGATGTGCATTTTGACGTTCATTTTTATTCAACACTGGAACATTACTATTTCTTCAGTTTATGCACATCAGAGGATATATAAATATTTCATCCACAATTTAGCAAATTTATACGCATTTGTTTAACTTCAAATCACTTCCTGCTTCAGAACCCATGTATTCCTCCATGTTTCTTGACTGCTCTTTTCATGAGACTTCTTTCCAAACACATTATTTTCGATTTCCTTTATCATATTTGAAGCAAAACACCCGTCATGATAAACCATAACCCTAATATTACCTTTAAATGTATAAGTGGTTGGAAAGAATGATTGTATATCAATATAAGATTTCTTACTTAGTTACAGATATCAATTCAATCCATTATTTAAAGTGGAACCAGTTATATTATTTATTCACAGTATTGTCTATTCATGTATTATCTCTATATTCATAGACACAGGGTACACCTCTTTGTACCCCCAATACTAATTTATACGTCTTCAAAATATTGCTCCCAGAAATGGTGGAACAAATACATGTAACCTGATCTACATATACATTTTATCACAGTAATATTCTGAACAGAAAAAGCAAAGTTCTCACTTATGATTGTACCATACCTAAATGGAAAGTGATCCTGGATTACTAAAAACATCCATGTCCAGGTTGCCTAATGATCTCAAATGAAAATCCTATTGGTGACTACATATTTGTTTCTTCCAAAGATTATATATTCAAACTCAACCCTTTGAATACGTCTAAAGCTGTCACTCACTTTACACTTTGAATGATTTTGTAATGTGTCTATTGATATCTGCTTTCCTACATATTTTCCCCAGTTCATCATTGTGACTGAATCTTCACATGTGCTATCACTAACATTCACTCTCTAACCGAAACCCTATTGCTAAAAAACTTTGGTCCAAATCCTATATTCACTCTTCTTCCTAAACCTACCTACTGTCTTCCTAATCCTATCGACTATCCCTTTTTGACTGGATGTTCTCTTCTACATTCAATCATCCAAGGTACAAGGTCCTATGCCATTGTATATCGATTTATCTGAGACATCTGTGCAGAACGTAATTCAATGCTAAGTATCCCAATCAAGAACCCAATGACCTTCTGGGCTTCAAATCTTACTTAGATTTCTCTTTTCGTTCATATATTTCACCTCTATATTCTTATAAATATCACAGGTTCCCAATACCATTGTTCATCGAGCAGAATGGTTCCTAATCAAAATTGAAAATGTTATTAACACTAACCATACACTGTTCCCTCAATCTAACTTTACAGAAAAGCAATGACAGTGTTGGTCTTACAATACAGGAATGTATGGGATCTTCCACCTGATGAGAACCTCAAAGGTATGTGCAGAAATGATTCCTGGAGAAGATGTAGGCAGCTATGAAGGACCTGAGAGAGCAAAAGTCATCTTCCATGGAAAACAACCTGGTAGGATGAAGTTTGGTGTCTGAATCAGCCTCTGTCTTCTTAATGTAGAGGAGACGGACCAAACCAGGCCTTTTGGAGAGCTGTTCCTGAGAGCCTATGGATTATATCCCATTCTAACTTATGAAAGGGTCACAGGAAGTAGGGGCAGCCTCCATCTAAAGGGACCATAAGAAGCAACTGCTAAAACAAAGTGGTTGCCAAGGCAGTGACCTCATTCAGTTCCTGAAGGAAGTGACCTCACCTCACTTCCTTGGTGTTGGAACTCTCTGAAATTGGGATCCAGGAAGCCAGGCACCCCGAGCCAGTCCCAGTCCCAGTCCCAGTTGTCTCACTTGTTTGGATTTACCAAGGAGAGGGTCAGTCTTTCTTGGTACCTACTGATTTGAAGATGTCCAAATGCCAGAAGAGCTCTGAAGAGGGGCCTTTCCTGAGAAAGAAGGTAGTGGCTCACCACTGGTTCCTGTCAACTTCACAGAGTTGACCAAGGAGACCAGATCTGAGACAAGACAGGCCATTTCGGAGGAACATAGTATGGCCCAGCAGTCAGAGAACACTCCGAATAGTCACAGACCTACTTGGGGGAAGGAGGTGCCTTTGTGGGTGTGGTTGTGGGTTTGTGATTTGGTCTCATGTTCTGAGAATAAGTTTTTTCAGATATCAGCTCCGGAGCCCAGGAATTAATTCTCATTGGGGCTAAGGTTCCCCACCAGTGAGATTTGAAATTGGAGCTGGCTGCAGAGTTAACAAGGGCAGGGACTTTTAACGCCACTGCAGAAAAGAAGAAGGTACGAAGAAGAAGTCCTTAGGTGCCATGTTGGGGTTTTTCTCTGGGGTATGGCTGCCATTTATACTTTTCCTAACATTCCTCCCTTTTTGTTTTCTTAGAAAGTGGGGCATTGTTTGTCATTTCTGGCTGCTGCCTGCTGTGTGGGGGTGCTGTGGGGCCTAGAAAGGGAAGTGGACAAATGCTCGGGGGCCAGGTCTGGGGATATCATGGCAGCCAGAAATAAAAGCCAGTGGTATAGATAGCTACTTCAGTAGGGGTAAAGTCTATGAAAGTTCC
The DNA here is from genome assembly GCF_048772815.1 of Callospermophilus lateralis. Lineage (NCBI taxonomy): Eukaryota > Metazoa > Chordata > Mammalia > Rodentia > Sciuridae > Callospermophilus > Callospermophilus lateralis. Next base: position 181,904 of record NW_027512533.1, on the reverse strand, counting down.
CTGATGCCACAAGTTGTCGATGGCATGAAACCAGTCCTGGATGGAGGAGATTGTTGGTATCAGCTACTGGTCCTGTAACAGAGACTCTAGGAAATACTGGAAGCGTTGCCTGGTCATGGCGTCACCAGCACTTGAAGAAGATCAGAGCGAATAAAAACAGAATGAAGATAAAAATTAAAGCAAAGGTCAATTTTTGGCAGAAGTTCCATGTTGGGGGACTGACATAGAAAAGGCCAAGGGCCATGAGGAAGCTTAGAAGGTCATAAAGACTCATGAATCCAGGATGGCAGCTTGAGAGGTTCTCCAAGCTCGTTGCCTCCCGCTGTCTGATGTACGTTGCATTCCATCGTGCCTGGTAGTGAGCTTCATCACTGAGTGAACTGTTCTCTTGGAGATGTTAGGGGTTCATCGGTCATCAGAGGATGGTAGTGCCTAAGCAAAAGCTGGTTGAAATTTTGATTAGAAATTTTTTGCAGTTGGGTTTGAAGGAACTTCATTATGCATGGCAAGAGAGCAAAAAAAGGGAGCATCCCAATAAGGGGCCCCAAGATAGGTAGTAAGTACATGGCAAGATAGGATTGGAAGAACCCTGTTATGGGATTGGAGGAGCTAGGTTTGAGCAATTTGGTCAATAATTTCTGCAATTTAACAACATTTTTTTCTATCAGCCCAGATTCATTAACATAAGAGCAACATTCCTCTCTGAGGAATAGGCATGTACCCACTTTTTCTGCAGTGAGAAGATCAATTGCCCTTTGGTTCTGTAAAGCCACTTGTGCCAATGAAGTAACCTGGCGCTGCAAGGAGCCCAGAGACTCAGCAGTGGTATCGAGTGCTTCCTGCAGTTTTTGTTGCAGGTCTTTGAATGCCCATAGAGCATGACCTATAGCTCCACCAGAGAATCCGAGACCCGCCACTGAGGTTGTTAAAGTGAGGCCTACCAGAACCGGCAGAAAGACTGCCCTACGGGTTCAGGAAGGTAGGGCCAACTGTCGGAATTCGGTGGGAGTATACAAAGACAGCTGAGGAACTACAGTAACCAAGAAACAGGTGCCAGAGACATTGATCGTTGAGGTACTTAAAGACCCATTACACCAGAGGAAATGTCCAGGTTGCATAAATGCAGGGCTCGATTGGGTGCTTAAGCTCAAGGAACAAATGGGTAAAGGATTCATTATTGGCAGGTGGAAACAGATGAAAGCAAATAAAGTATTGGTGAAATAACTTTCCCACAGTGGGATACGTGTCACATGTAGGGGTTGTCCTTTCTTAGAGAAATTGTAGGTTTTTGCTGAAATATTTCCTGCCGCTAATGGGACTAAGTGAAGCACAGAGAAAGCACTGAGAAGGAGGCACAAAAAGAGGGGTGGAGTTTAATAATCGAAGAGATTGGTGTAACAAATTGAGCCATGTGTCAGGGGGACCTGAGGGGGTTGAAGGGTCTGAATCCTTTGTGGATGAGCTATGGATAAGATCTAAAAGTTTTGATTCTGACTCCTTAATGTGTTCAACTACCTGGATGGTTGCCTTAGGTGGCATAATCAGGGTGCGGCCAACTGTCATCCACCCTGTGGGTCTGGCTGAGGTTGTCCGAGCATAGACAGCAAACTCAACATAGTCCCAACGTTTGGCCTTGGGGTCAGGTATATCTAAAGTATACCATCCATTGTTATCAGATAAAGAGACTTTATCCCACTTTAGGTAACTAGAAGTCCACACTTTAGGGTAACAAAGTGAGTGGTAAGAATAGCTACCATGTTCATCATGGAACCTGCATGACCAATAGGGGCACCCATTATATATCTCAGGCCACCAATGACAATAGTCTTTTGTTTGATCAAAAAGGAAGCAAATGAAAAGCCAGTTCCAGCTACCAGGGACGAAGGTCCTTGAAGGTGACAATTTTAGGGAAATAGAGGTGCAGTTGTGGATGAAGCAAGTAGTTGCATCCACTGCACGGACCTTCTACATGCCATGTTCTGAGTATCGTTCCTGAAGAGTGAATAAATACATGGTAGGAGAGGAGGGTAAAGACCAGTCCCGATAGAGCACAGAAAATAAGCAGAGCACAAAAAACAAGCAGTTACAGAAGATTAGGGTGTTGAGAGAGCCCATTGTGACTTTTTTAAGAGGAATTGGGCTGCATGGAACACCGTGTGAGCCGCAACTTAAATGGGTGAGATGAGTGTGGAGAGCAGGAGTTAATGGGAGGTTCAGGAGGTGATTCTTGGAGTTCCTCTGGGTTGGTCCTGTCGTCAGCAGGTGGGGCCTCCTGGTGATATGGCTTCAACCTAGAAATGTGAATCCAGGGAGTTAGATGGTTGTCTGGTAAGGAGAGTTTGGCGGCAGTGGGGGTACAGAGAATGACAGGATAGGGGCCTTCCCATTTTGGGGCAAGAGTCCCTTTCTCCTCTGGGGTATTATAATATACTAGACTCCCAGGTGTTAAGGGAGGAGTGTTTGGAGAGAACACTGGGTCCGGATGAAGCCAGTCCTGATATTTCCAGAGTTCCGAGCGGAGATGATACAAAAGAGGCAAAGACAAATCTCGGGTGAGAGGTCCTTGTGAAATGACCAACCCAGGGGGTATAAGAGGTCTTCCATATATTATCTCAAAGGGAGACAGTAAAGATGGTTTTTAGGGAGAGCTCTGATTCGAAGCAAATCCAAGGGAAGGAGTTTGACCCAGTCTAAGTTTAATTCCATTGTCATTTTGGTAAGGACTTCCTTTAGAGTAAAATTTACCCTTTCCACTTTCCCTGAAGCTTGTGGATAATATGGACAGTGGAAATGCCACTTGAAGGAGAGGGCTTGAGAGACCTTTTGTGTGATTCTAGAAATAAACTCAGGGCCATTGTCATATTGTAGAGAAGTGGGCATACCAAACCTGGGGATGATGTCTGTCAGTAAGATTAAAGCTACAGTGGAAGCCGTTTTATTGGAAGTGGGAAATGCCTCAATCCAACCAGAGAAAGTGTCCACAAAGACAAGGAGGTATTTAGTGCGCCATACTGTGAGCATGTTGGTGAAGTCTACCTGCCAGTCAGCAGTGGGAATGTGTCCCCGGGCTTGGTGGGAAGGAAAAGGTTTGGGCCTTAAAGGAGTATAAGTGTTGGTCCACTGACAGATCTGACAATTAGAGGCTATATTCTGTAGCATGGCTTTGTCAGAGAGGGTGAGCGAGAAGAAGCTCTGTAAAAAGAGGGTCAAAGACTGAGAATTGGAAAGGAATAGAGTATGAAGGAACTTGAAGAGATCCTTGTTCTTACTGGAAGAAGTAGGGGCTTCAGATGAGCTGTCTAAAGTGGCCATTATATGTCCCCCAGGGGGTCCATCATTGGAAGTGGTAGCAGCCATTTGTTCCACCTGGTCAGCTTTGGCATTGCCCTCAGTGATAAGAGAGACGTCCTTCTAATTAGACCTACAATGGACAACTCCCACCTGGGTGGGTAAGTGGGAGGCCTTTATCAGATTGGTTATAAGAGCCGAATTAGTGATCACATTACCTTTGGTGGTAAGTAGGCCTCGCTCCTTTCATATTGCAGCATGGGATAAGATATGGAAGACATATTTTGAATCAGTATAAAGGGTTAGGGATTTTCCTTGTGCTAGAAGGCAGGCACGAGTGGCTACTATAAGTTCAGACTGCTGGTTGGTAGTTCCTGAAGGCAGAGCTTTGGCCTCTATAATCTCAGTGGCTGAAACTACAGTGTATCCAAAGTAATGAGTGTAATTCTGCCTAAAGGAACTGCCATCAGTAAACCAGATAAGGTCAGGCTTGGCTAGTAGTCTCTCAGAAATGGAAGAATGACAGGGGAGGAAATCATCTAAGGTTTCCAACCAATTATGAGTTGGTGTGTTAGACGTGGGAGTCATTGAGAGCAGTGAGGCAGGGTTCTGTGCAGAGCAGGGGAGGAAAGTAATGTTAGGGTTTTCCAGAAAGGAAGTGAGGAGTGACAGAACTCTGGATGGAGGAAGGGTTTGAAAGCCCTTATAAGCTAAAAGATCCTTCAAGTGATGTGGGGAGTGGATAGTTAAAGGGGCCCCAAAAGTAAGCTTAGAGGCTTCTTTGTGTAAAATTTGTCCAGCAGCCAGAGCTCTTAAGCAAGGGGCCCACTCACGGATGGTAGGGTCAATTTGCTTGGACAAATATGCCACAGGTGCAAATGTAGGCCCATAGTTTTGACCTAAGACCCCAAGTTCTTGCCTCCCTTTTTCATGGACATATACATGAAATGGTCTTGAAAGATCAGGAAGGTGAAGGGCAGGTGCCTTTAAGACAAGTTGCTGAAGCCTGCGCAAGTGGTAGTTTGGGGAGGAGGCAAGAGATTCACTAGGGGGTCCCTTTGCTAGTTCATACAGGATTTGTATAGAAGAGAATAATTTGGGATCCAGGCCCTAAAATAACCTGCTAGTCCTAGGAATAATAGTATTTTGGCTTTTGTATGGGGCACTGGAAGATCAGAGAGGAGTTGCCTCCTATCCAGTGTTATTTCCTTTTTTCTGGGTGTAAGGCAAAAACCAAGAAAGGTGACAGAAGACTGGGAAACCTGGGCCTTGTGGGGAGACTTCCTATTTCCCTTGTCTGCTCGGAAATTAAGAAGCTGTGCAGTGTGGGATTGAGATTGTTCCCAGAGGGACTACATAGAAGAAGATCATCGACATATTGAAGGAGAGTAGAGTCAGGACAGGTCGGGTGAAAGGATGTGAGGTCCTGGGCAAGAACTTGGCCAAAGAGATGGGTGCTATCCCTGAATCCCTGTGGGAGGACAGTCCAGGTAAGCTGATGAGAATGGCGGGTGTGAGAGTCAGTGCAAGTAAAAGCAAAGATATCCTGAGATTCTGAGAACAAGGGAATAGAAAAGAATGCATGTTTCAAATTTAGAACCAAGAAGTGGGTAGTAGTGGCAGGGATCTGAGAGAGGAGGGTGTAAGGGTTGGACACTAGCGGGTGGATGGGGACCACAGAGGAGTAGACAAGGGGAAGGTCTAGAACCAGCCTGTAGGACACGTTAGGTTTCTTAACTGCCAGAATGGGGGTGTTGAAAAGAGAGTGTGTAGGCCTAAGATACCCCTTTAATTATAAATCCTGGATGATGGCTTCTAATCCGAGGAAGGCTGTGGTTGTGAGTGGATATCATGGTTGACTAATATATCTTGAAGGCTCCAGTAAGACAATATGAATAGGACTGCATTTAGCCATAAAGGGTGTAGTTGTGTCCCAAAACTCAGGGTTAACTGGTTTAGATAGTCGTGGGAGAGTGCATGGAGGAGGTGTATCTGCCCCTAGGAACATCATGAGGAAATGAGAGGTAGGAGAGGTGTGGGGTGATATGTGAATGGTGACTTTTAATAGTGAGAGTATGTCCCTTTCCAGAAGGGGAATGGGGCAATGGCTCATAACGAGAAAGGAGTGAGTGAAGGACAAAAGGGATTTTGAGGGAAAATATGTTTACCTCCTACTACAACAATAGGAGTTTTTGAGGGTGTGGTAGAACCCCAATACTCCCTCAAGACCGAAAAAGTGGCACCAGTATCCAAAAGGAAGGTAATGAAGCGTCCATCCACCAGGAAGGTGACCCTAGGTTCTTGATTCTTGATGGTAATAATCTGGAGGGAAGGCCCAGGGCTCCATCATTCCTCCTCTGCCAAGCCCAGGAGAGGCTGGGGTTGCCGGGTGGCTGACCAACCTCCCTTCTGGGTTGTTGGGCAGTCTTCCCCCCAGTGTCTCCTTTGATGGCATGTTGGGCAGGGGTTGTAGGGTGTTCTCGGCGAAGGACAATCCTTACCACATTTGAAGCAAGCTCCAGGGGGTGTCACATTGGGAAGGCGTGGTGATGGCCTTCTCTGAATGACCTGGGCCAACATTTGAAATTTGGCATTTTCAGCTCTCTTCCTACGACATTCACTTTCATCCTCTCTACCATGAAAAACCTTTAAAGAGACAGCGAGGATTTCGGTCTGAGGAGTAGCAGGGCCCTGTTCAAGCTTTTTAAGCTTGGCTTTAATGTCAGAGTATTTTTGGGCCAGAACATATGTCATTAAGAGATGACGGCCATCAGGGGTTTCTGGGTCGAGTTATGTGCAGTGTTGAAGGGCCTTGGTTAGTCTATCCAGGAATTCTGAAGGTGTTTCCTCCTTCCTTTGAATGACCTCCTGCACCTTTTTAAAGTTAACAGCATTGTGGGTCGCCTTTTTCAGGCCCGCCAAGAGGCAGGATGTAAAAAGATCATGAGTCTGTAAGCCTTCAGGGGTGTTGTAATCCCATAGGGTTCCTGCTCTGGGACAGCATGAGAGCCCGTGGGGTGGTCAGGATTGGTCCTATGATTTTCATCAGCATGGGCTTGGGCTAGCTCCCAGACCCATTGCCTTTCCTCGGGGAGAAGTGTATTGGCCAAGAGCATGTATATGGCATGATGAGTGAGGCTATATGCTTGCAGGACCCATTGAAACTCCCGAATGTAAGTGGTGGGTTTAGTGGTGATTGAGCCTAACTTGCTCTCTAGCTGAGTAATGTCTGACCTGGAGAAGGGCACGTGGACTCTGATGACACCCTCGGGACCAGCTACCTCACGAAGGGGTGCGATTGTCTTAGGGGTGGGAAGGAGTCCTTTAGACCTGGTAAAAGGAGGACTGAGAGAGGCAGGCGGAGGACAGGAAGGAGAGGGAGGGGAAGGGAGTGTCTCTTTGGAAGAGGAGGAAGTGGAGCAGGCAGAAGAGGACGGAGGGGAGGGGGATAAAATGGAAGGCTGAGGATCCATGGAATCAGGCAGAGGATGAGGAGGGTATTGCAGAAGACAAGGGGCAGATGGGGCTGGGGAGAAGGTGGGGGTTCATCTGCTGGGTTGAATGAGGAAGAATCTGTGAAGTCAGAAGTAGAAGTAGGGAAAGAGAGGGGATTGCAAGCAAGGAGGACCTGACGGGGAGGGCAGGAGGAGCAGAGACAAGGTGCTGTGTGGGAAGGCTAATTCCTTCAATGCAGGGAATCTCCCTCCACTTTTCCAGACGCTGGCAGTAGTTAAAAAGGTCCCAGGGGAGGTTTGGATCTAAGGAGCCTTCTGGAGGCCAATAATTGCCATTATACAGTGGATATGGAGGCCAATCTTGGGTACAGAATTTAATTAAAAGTTTGGGCTTGATGTCTGGTGTGAGGGAGAGTGTGGTCAGATTTTTTATTAAACATTTGAGAGGTGAGGCTCCAGGTACAGATGAAGAGGTGCCCATTGTCACAGGGAGAGATGGAAGAGAGAGAGAGAGAGAGAGAGAGAGAGAGAGAGAGAGAGAGAGAGAGAGAGAGAATAAGAGTAAGCGAGAGAGACAAAGAGAAAACCCGAGCTGGAACGGCTTCCAGGAAATTCAGGGCGAATGGGGGTCACGTGGGTGTCCCCAAAATGACCAGCTGTCGCGAGGAAATACAGAGGGTACTACCTGGTCGTCACCAGTGAAGTGCGATCTGGAAGACCCAATGGGTTTGGAGCCATGGGCAACCTGACGTCAGGAAAGTTTTCGAACACAGCTGAAGAAGTCAGTAATGAAAACAGAACTCCAGCTCCAGCAGAATGCAGTTCTAGGACGGGAGTTCAGTTTTCCCTGAGCAGAGAGGCAGCTTCAGCCAGACACAGCAGCCCTGCAGGAAACAGCAAATCTAGCCAGCAGCAGCAGTGGCAGCAAAGGAGGAAAAACCACAGAGCCTCTAGTGTAAACTCAGAACCCTCATGCCCCAAAGGGAAACGGATCACTAGAGGGTCCACTGTGACCAGTAAAGGTCTTGATGGGAGGAATTCCCTCTCCCCTACCGGGCGTCTTGAGTGTGCTGGACGTTCAGGGTCACAAAACTAGCGGTAGCCCGAAGGAAGTTGGCGAGCCGGGGTCAGGGGAAGCTTACATACATCAGATCAGTGGTGAGTGCAGGAAGCTGGCGTCTGAAAAGAGCGGACCAGGACGGAGTGTCTGGGCGGAACGGGGGACGGGGCTCTTGTTGGAAAGAGCTCACCCGTATCCTCAAACGGGGCACCAAAATGAAAGAACTCCCCACTCAAAGGCACTTCGCCGGGAGAATTCCAATTTTATTGCAAAAAGCTGTGTGCTTATATAGAACTAAGGAGGAGATGAAAGGACTTAGATAAATGGCAGGCAACCCGTTTATTGGCAAGTTCTTTCAGATATCAGCTCCGGAGCCCAGGAGTTAGTTCTCATTGGGGCTAAGGTTCCCCGCCAGCGAGATTTGAAATTGGCACCAGTGGGAGAGTTCACCCGGCGGGAACTTTTCGCGCCACTTCAGAAAAGAAGAAGGTAGGAAGAAGTCCTTAGGCGCCATGTTGGGGTTTTTCTCTGGGGTATGGCTGCCGTTTATACTTTTTCCAACAATGAGTATACCAGACAGTGCCTTGATTGACTGGTTTTCATTAAAATGGTGTTTAACAGAGATGCCAGAAAGTTGGATCCTGCTGAGTAGTGGGCCTAGAGCAATGGTGGGCAGGTGTGTGATAAAACATCTGTGGTGGGGCCATGTGGATCTGCCATTGGCTTCCAAATGGCTTGTCACTGACATGGTCAAACCAGCAGACCCTTATATGTAAAGGCATCTTGTTATATGGAGAGGATTCAGGACGCTGTTCAAAATCAGGTTGCTATAGTCAAGGGGGCAAGCTATGTGGGATAGAAGCCTGGTTCTTGTATTCTCCAGCAGACCCTGACTCACCACACGTGACAGAACTCCCTCCCGTACTGGGTTCCATTTAAACTCCTTGTATTTCGTGAAGCAAGTACCAAACTTCCAGTGCAGCAGCAAAAAACACCACGAAAATAGAGGATGACCATATGGCTTCACAGTCCACATGGGGAGACATTTAGCCCCCAGGGGCCACAGTTTACCTACAAAGGGAGAATTCAGCAATGCTGCCTCATGTTCATTGGGAAAAAAAGAAACAATGTCCACCAGGTCACATAGATGCAGACCCAGCTTTTATGGTCTCACTAGAAAGGAAGCTAAAGCTCCTGACAACAACATATATTTCAAGTGCCCAACCTCACAGAGAGTTTCCCAAGAAGTCTCTAGGCCAGCAGAATTCAATTTTTGTGGAGTGTTTACCCTGTTCCTTACTTTTGAAAACTCCTCTACCACTTCCAAGATTGTGAACTCCTGATTGTTTTCCATTCCAGATATGTATTCACGGAATTTCTAACTCTTTTCCTCTAATTGTTTCTTACTTGGGGCGAAGGTATTGTCAAGACATTGTTCTGGATAAGAGTGGGAAGATTTTTGTGTAGCACATATTTACATACACATTGGATACATTTTGCAATTTTTCATTCGAAATACTGAAACTCTGACACTAACCCATACCCTACTAGACTCTGACTACTAATACTAATATGATGGAGAAAAATAACCCAAACAGAATAGAAATACAAGCAGTTCAGAGGAGGCATGGTGAATAGTTGGTCTTGCCTTTTCCATGATATAGGGTAGGAGTTATAAATCTTGTCAATTTTTTTCTTGAAATTGTTCTCCATGTGTTTTTAAAGTTAACACACATGTGAATTCCTGTCTCCCATTTTCTGTAGCCAATTCAGCACATGTATTTTTATATGCACATACAAAATCCTACCTGGAATACATGTACATTTTTGTGAGGTGGCTAACTTGGCAGATACAAAGTATGAGAAGAAATCACTCCTCCTAAATGCTTTTGGAACTGAAAATTCAAACTATGAGTGAGCTTTTTAGTTGAGCAACATTATACATAAATCCATGTTCAGTAAAATTAATATTTTTGGATCTGTGGATGATATATATTTCATGATGAATTTTGATTGGCATATATTTTCTACTTTCCAATGTATTTGTGTGTGTGTATATATATATATACACTCTAGATTTTTCAAAATATGAAATACATGTGTCTTATTATACACTCCCTAAATTCACTAATGTTCATGTATGTGGTTTTATAATCAACTTTTCATAAGATTATTTTCAGAAACATTCATCCACCTGAAATACATATTTGTTTTCTAGTACTGAAAACTTACTTCAGTGAATGGTGCAAACAAATCCTTATATTTCTACAGTAACTGACCCACTTTAACATCAATGCTACTAGATTCCTATGGGACATGATGTGTATTTTGACGTTCAATTTTATTCAACACTGGTACATTTCTATTTCTTCAGTTTTTGTACATCATAAAATGTACATTTCATCCACAAGTTCACAAATTTAAAGACATTTGTAACACATTCAATCACTTCCTGCTTCAGAACACATATATTCCTACTTGTTTTTGACTGCTCATTTCATGAGACTTCTTTCCAAATACATTATTTTCGATTTCCATAATCAATTTTGAAGCAAAACTCACACAGAATTTATGATAAACTACAACCCTAATATTACCATTAGATGTATAACTGGTTGGAATGAATGTATGTATATCAATATAAGATTTGCTATGTATTTTGAGATATAAATTTATTCCAATTTGTAAAGTTGGAACAAGTTATATTATTTATTCACAGTATGGTCTATTCAATCATTCTCTCTATATTCATACACACATGGTACACCTATTTGTGCCCCCAATACTAATTTATACCTCTTCAAAATATTGCTCCCAGAAATGGTGCAAGAAATACTCATGTCACCTGATCTACATATACATTTTATCACAGTAATATTCTGGCAAGAAAATGCAAAGTCACACTTACGATTGTACCAAAGCCTAAATGGAATATGAGTATGGATTATAAAAATCACCCGTGTCCAGGTTGGCTAATGCTCTCAAATGTCAATCCTATTGGTGACTACATATGTGTTTCTTCCTAAGATTATATATTCAACTTCAAGCCTGCTGAAAATGTCTAATCCAATCAATCACTTTATCATTTGCCTGATTTCCTATGTCTCTATTGATATCTGCTTTCCTACATATTTTCCCCAATTCATCATTGTGACCAACTCTTCACATGTGCTGACATTTACATTTTCTCTCTACCTGAAACCCTATTGCTAAAGAACTTTTTTTTCAAATCCTATACTCACTCTTTTTTTCTAATTCTACCAACTATCTTCCTAATCCTACCAACTATCCTTTTTAGACTGGATGTTCTCTTCGACATTCAATCATCCAAGTACAAGGTCCTATACCATTGTGTATAGATTTATCTGAGACACATGTGCAGAACATAATTCAAAGCTAAGTATCCCAATCAAGGATCCAATGCCCTTCTGGGCTGCAAATCTTACCTAGATTTCTGTTTTCATACATATATTTCACCTCTATATATACTTACAAATATCGCAGGTTCCCAATACCATTATTCATCCAGCAGAATGATTCCTAACCCAAATCAAACATGTTATTAACCCTAACCATACTCTTTGCCCTCCATCTAACTTTACAGAAGAGCAGGGACAGAGTTGGTCTTACAATACAGGAACATAAGAGACCTTCCACCTGCTGAGAACCTCAAAGGTCCATGCAGAAATGAACCCTGGGGAAGATAGAGGAAGCTATGAAGGACCTTAGAGAGCAAAAGTCATCTTCCACGACAAACAACCTGGTCAGGATGAATGGGTGTGTCTGAAGCAATCTCTCTCTTCTTAATGTAGAGAAGATGGACCAAACCAGGCCTGTGTGGAGAGCTGCTTCCGGGTGCTATGTTTGATATACCATTCTAACTTGTGAAAGTGTCACAGGAAGTAGGGGCAGCCTCCATCTATTGGGACACTTGGAAGCAAATGTTAGGAAAAAGTGATTGCCTAGGCAGTGACCTCATTCAGTTCCAGAAGGAAGTGACCTACATCACTTTCTTGGTGATGGAACTCTCTGAACTTGGGATCCGAAAAGCCAGGCACCCAGAGGCAGTCCCAGTCCCAGTCCCAGTGGTCTCACATGATTGGATTTACCAAGGACAGAGTCAGTCTTTCTTGGTAACTACTGATGTGAAGATGGCCAAATGCCAAGAGAGCTCTGAAGAGGGGCCTTTCCTGAGAAAGCAGGTAGTGGCTCACCACTGGCACCTGACAACTTCACATTGTTGGCAAGGAGACCAGATCTGAGATAGGATAGCCCATTTTGGGGGAACATAGTATGGCCCATCAGTCAGAGGACACTCCGGATAGTTACAGACCTACTTGGGGGAAGGCGGTGACTTTGTGGGTGTGCGTGTGAGTCTGTGGTTTTTTCTCATGATCTGGGAATAGGTAGGAAAGTCGCTTTGTTTGGTTTGGATTGGATCGTTTCTAGTAAGTCTTTTGATAAGGCGAATGTTTTTATGTCTGTTTATCCCACTGTGTCTGTGGTTGTAGATATTAGAAAAAAGAATGCATCAATGGATGTTTCCTGTCTTGTAGAAAGCTTCACAGCATTCATCCTGCCCAATTTATATATGGACTGTGGCTTGCCTTATAGATGGGCAACAACTACTATCTTCCTAAGTTCCTGTTTTCTTCTTGAATTCGGGCCACTCTCCAGAATAGGCTCATGGTTTGGTGTCCACAATATGTACCACCTCCAGGCTCTGTGACATGGCCACGTACTGGATAGCTGAAGGGAATGGGATCATCTCAGAAAACTCAGATATCATTCGAGAAACCCTGCTTTGGGCCATTTGCTTACCTATTGTTCTGTTGCCCTGAATGTCAGAAACGTCTTTGTCTCAGTCCACCCCTTTGTGAAGCCTGAAAAAATGGTTTTCAATGGAAATTAATGGGCATCACCTGTAGCTCTTTGCTTAATTGCTTTGGAAAGGGATGTGTCTGCATCAGACTCGTGGCAATGTGTGAGGCTGTTGCATAGATTCTCAGAACCTGATGGATCTAAAGAAAGATTACATGTGTGCTTCCAAAACCAAAATGGCCAAAAAAGCAGTCATTGTGGACGAAGTCTCTCGCCTTCCTCTGTAAGGTTCCTGACCTCCATCAATTGAAAATAGGGATCCTTTGTGTCAAATGAGTTCTTCAAACCCTGCAGAAGATAGCCCATAGGTGCTTGGGTTTTCTCATGATTCCAATTCACATAAAGAATATACACCCGAGAGTCAGGAGGCCTCAAATTCGGGAAGCAGAGCAGTATTTATGGCAGGCCTATTTGATCACTCCTGGTTCTCAGGAAGGGTGTCCAGGCAACCCTGACTTTAGGCAAATGAGGGGCAAGGGAGATTATTTTGTACACTGTCTTGGACTGATCCCCTCATGGAAACCTCGAACCACAGGTTATGATGAGTGTCTATATGGAAGAAGATGAGGGCCTTGTGGGAGTGCTTTGGTTTTAATTGTGGTCATTTGTGTGGCGGTTGGAAGTGATGACTGGGTCTACCTGGGCTTGAACTCTGGTGTGATTCCCCTTAAAGTCTGAGTTCTGGAACTGATCTCAGAGAAATATTGCCATGAACTGTGTTCAGATTTTAGGAGGCCACGCATGGGATTCGCCCTTGGAAACTGAGATCAAGGACAGGGTGGCTTTCCACAGAGCCTTGGAATCTCAGCTAGGATATCACATGATTTTATTCTGAAAGATTTGGCAGCCATAGTTGAGAATCAGAACACCCTTGGACGTCACATTGAAGACCTCAATGGGCCTGGCTTCATGCGACCTTTTGAAGACTCTATGGGAAGACTTGCCTGTGAGAGTTCTCCAGAGCTTTCATTGAAATGAGCTTCCTCACCATTTAATGGTTCCTGAATGAACTGAAACCCACAGTGTCTCCAACTTCATCCATGAAAAATGGCTAGATAAATACAATGAAATTTTTGAAATTCCAATAATCAGGTGGCACTAGAGAACCTTTGGATGTCTTGTTGCTGATCATTAGTGTATAAGAGAATGCCATGATTGACCGAGTTTCATGAAAATGGTGTGAACAAAGATGCCAGTAAGTTGGAGCCTGCTGAGTAGTGGGCCTATTGCAGTGGTGGGCAGGTGTGTGATAATACATCTGTGGTGTGGCCATGAGGATTTGCCATTGCCTTCCAAATGGCTTGTGACTGACATTGTGCATCCAGCAGAACCTTCTATGTAAAGGCATCTTGTTACATGGAGAGGTTCCAGGGCAAAGTTCAGAGTCAGATTTCTATGTACAAGGGGGCAAGCTCTGTGAGATATAACCTGGTTGTTGCATTCTCCTGCAGACCCTGACCCACCACAAGTGACAGAACTCCCTCCAAAACTGGGTCCCAGTTGAACTCTTTGTATTTCATGAAGCAAATACCAAACTCCCAGTGCAGCAGCACGAAACACCACGAAAAGTGGAGGATGAAAAAATGGCTTCACAGTCCACACGGGGAGACACTTAGCACCCAGTGGCCACAGTTTACCTACAAAGAGAAAATTCAGCACTGCTGCCTTATGTTCATTAGAATACAAGAAACCATGTCCTCCAGGTCACATAGATTCAAACCCATCTTTGATGGTCTCACTAGAAAGGAAGCTAAAGCTCCTTACAACAACATATATTTCAAGTGCCCAACCTCAGAGGAAGTTCCTCAAGAAGTCTTTAGGCCGTCAGAGCTCCATGTTTTTGGAGTGTTAATTGTTAGACCACGACACAAGAAAAGACCACTGACTCTAATTAAAATCATATTAAATTAATCTTATTATTTCTACCTTTCATGCTGCCTCCCCTCCCAAAACAGCCGGAACAAGACAGCAACCCCAGCTTTCCTACAGCCCAGCTTTATAGCCCAGAAAGTTACACAAAAGGGGTGTTACAGATAACAGAACTCTGACAAGCATCACACTAATGGTAGTTTAGGTTTTTTTTTGCTGTCCCTACATCAGAATTCAGAGGACCATTAGAGCCTCAGAGAGGGATGTTGTCTGGCCAGAGAAGGCAAATATTTATGATGTGTCACTAAAGTTTCAGAGAGGGCTGCTATCTGGTCAGAGAGCCGGGCATGCGTGAGTTCAAGGCATGGGCAGGCATTTCAAGCAGGTTCAGAATTTGCAGTAATTTATGGTAAAGCCAAAATTACCTTTTCATGGCTTTGTGGCAAGATGGCTCTCAATTTTAATAAAAGATCAGGTTGGGTCTATCATTTCCCCCTTTTCTCTGTGTCCCTTTCAAATCTTTAATAGATTAGGGGAAGAGCACTGAGGAAATTTTAATCCCTCAGGTAAGATTCTCCAAATTTTTAGAACTTACCCAAAACCGATCTCCCTGATTTTACCAGACTTAATTAATTACTTATATTGATAGTCTACTTATCTTTCTCTCCATTGTTGTAAGAAGAGTGGCGTCAATCATTATTTCTTCTTCTGACCTGAGACAGGGTGAAGTGAGTGAGCATGGCGTGAGGGACATGAGTTGCCTTTTATAAGTCAGTTGGGGGGCATGAGTTGCCTTTTAGAAGTCATTTCGGATTGAAGTCTGGTTGGGGAAGAACAGGTTGTAAAGTCATCTGGGGATGGGTTCTTCTATGAGAGAAACAAAAACCATGAGTACTGAATAAATGTTGCAGCAGCCGGAACATGTTAGTGTATAGAAGTTCCCTCACCAGTCTTTAATATCCCCAGTTATCAGGACTATCAAATTAATATTTAACTTTTAGTATTACAGTTGTCCTTCCCCATAAGATACAGTTTAACAATGTAATGTCATCTGATCTTGTAAAATCCTTTTTCTAGTATGACCTCTGCGTCTAATAGAGAAACCTTTAATTCTGTTACTCAGGGCTGGATAATCGTACTAGCAAACACCAAGCCTACCTGTGTTGGTTAGGAATATCTGCAGGCCTTAAATTAAAAATTTCTGCCTCTGGCAGCTCTTCTTGATAGTCTCTTTTTATAAGTATCAGGCATTCCTGTCTGAGAATCCTTCTTTGTAGCCTCCAGTCTTACTTATTTTGGGAGGCTAAAATAAAGTGCATACCTTAAAATATTATTATTATTATTATTATTATTATTATTATTATTATTATTTAAAATGCCCAGGAATGGCTGAATTTTCGTCTTAACTGTCTTTCCAAAGTGTTTAAGATGAAGCAGTCAAACGGACTTTTGTTTCTATCTATTGTTAACAGTCAGCTGAGCTTTATGGGAGTCAATTCTGGAAAAATGAGAGCACATTTTCAATTCTGCTAGTGCCATTTGCGCTAGGTGGGTCCAGGTCTTGCTTGACCATTTATCTTCCCTCAGAAGCATCAGGGATATCTCCTTTCTCTGATGACTGTCCTCTTCATAACAAATGCACTGATTGGCTTTCTGTTCTCCAGTGGTCTCATTAATCTCCCTGATCAGGAGGTTATGTGGCTCAGAGTTGCAAAGCTCTTTAGAGAAGTCCCCTGTTCCCTGGATTCAGATTGACTCAGAGGGTAAGAGCCAAATATTGGTTTTCTTGGCCCTTTTCATTTAACTTTAATTTTAAATCCTAATCTTAAACATCCAGCAAATTAATTTTAACAGCCTTATATTAAGAGTACTGGACTTTAATGTCTATAACTTTATAATTATCTTTTTATTAATTGGGATCTGTATTATTCTGTCTGTATTGTAGGTGATGACTTATTATCTTGAATAAACCCATGTTGTGTTCTTAAAGCAACACATTTGTAAAACACTAACAGGGAATCTTTAGATAACTTATAAGAAAATTTCAACTAAAATTAACAAAAGTAAAAATACTTAGTTCGTGTAATAGCTACCCTAAATTTTTTGGCTGAGTATTACATTATATCCCCTGTTTGAGATCCTAGGAATCTTGACATTTTTTATGTTTTTAACATAACTTTAAAGAAATATTATCTGAAGTACTTGTTTCATAGTCATTCTCACATATAGTAATATGGGACACACAGCCTTATCTCAGGTAAGGCAGGGCTCTTTATAAATCTTAAGCATTTTAGTTCTAAAGCTGATCTTTATTTTTTTTTTTTTTGTTTGGGGGTCTGGGAAGATCTACTCCTTAAGAAACTAATAGTTCATACTCAGGATTGGTTTTTGGTAGGAAAGTTATGATAAACATGGATTATTAGAATTACTTTATAATTTGGAAGGGTTTCTAGAAAACAGTATACCAGATCTGTAAGTTTCTATGTGAGGAGCCTCTAGGTCATTGTGGTGTTTGTGAACTTCCATTTTAGTGTACTGTGGCCAAGGTCAAAATGTACAGACAGTGAAGGTGTAACCCATCAACTTCATCTTCAGACACTTGCAATAGTTCCCAATTTCAGGTTTGGCTCTATGAGCAAGTGAATGTGCAGGTTGAGGGCTCAATCATTGGTTTTAAGAAGTATATGAACCTCTCATCAGATGATGCAGAAGAAATTGATTTAAAACAAAGTAAAGAACAGAACTGGGTCACTGTGTACCAAAAGGAGATAATATTACTCTGCTACCAAGTGTCTCTAACTAGAAATGATCAATGAAGTCATGAATTATTGAGAAGGCAGTTTTGTTTTTTTTAGGTGTTTTTGTTTAGGAGTATAATCCTAAAGTATTTGTTTATATTGCTTTGATTACCCTTTTGTTATTACCAGATGACAATAATGGTATGGGGTTGTTTTTATTAAAGGAAAAATTAAAAGCAACATTGACAAAGTTTACATAAATTGTTTGTGGTCTCATGAACATTAGCTAACACCATATGATATCACATTTAAAACATGAATTAAAGAAAGCCTGAAAGTTTTCAACTTTTACATAGATTAGGCTCTCATTAACTTAAAAATACATTTATATTGTTCCACAATGTAAAAAGTAACATAAAACTTTACATATCTTATTGATAACAGGTAAATAAATCTCCAATATATTTTTTTACCATACAACTTCAGAACACGAGCTTGATATAATGCTCTTTTAAAGTTTCTACCTTACAGACTTGCATACCTGTAAGATATGAAAACATTAATAGCATCACAATTACATTGATGTTTCTACATTAACCAAGTTTAGCTTTTAAAGAAATGGCAGTACAATGCTCTAAAATAACAGTTCTGATTTAATAAGTTTTTTAATTTTTATGATTCCTTGCTCTAGAAAAAATAAAAACTTAATAAACACAATGTTATGGGTAAACTTATGTTTCAAAAAATTTTTGTCTCATTAACACATGACTGATTTTTAAAACCTTATATAGAGTTTAGTAAAAACTTATACAGACCTTAGTAAATGAATCAGATTTCTAACAAAAGTACTCACGAATGAGTAATCCCATATCAAATTTACTTTACTTATTTATCAAAATATTAGAGAAATGTATTGAACAGTGTAAACCATTTTTATGTTGAAGAAAATGTTCTAGAACCAAGGCACATTAGACGTTTTGTAGATATTAATATTTTATTAGATTTTTGAACACCTAGAAAAATTTGTAAGCTTAAATTTAAAAACATTTATTTTTATCTGTTTATCCGATTTAAATTGAAACATTTAAACCACGTGAACTAAAGATCTTTGGATCCACTTTTTAAAATTTGTTTTTATGAGCACTTTTTTTAATGAGCGCTCCTTATATATGTTAATTTGTGTATCATATATATGATATACGGATATATGTCTATATAGACAGACAACACATAACAAAATTGTGCACATATAATAATAGTAAAGGCCTTGTAGTTTTTCACAGGTTAAATATCTATTGCAATGTTTCAAAAAGTCCACAGTTGGTCAAAGATAGAACTGATCAGAAAAACATTAACCTAGGTCTGTATGCTCAGAATCATGAGCTCAAAAATAATAAAGTATCTAAGGAAAACAATAAGAGTCCTAGAAAAAATGACTGGCCAGTAATTAGTAAATACCATACAATTTACTTTTTTTTTCCGTTAGGCATCAAATCAGTCTCCTACTAAGCTTGCAGGCTTTTTTCATTTGCATTTCAACATGAGTCATGGCTGAGGTCTGGAAGGAGCAGGAAAAAAAATGCTATTCTGAGCAGACACCTCAGGCCTAAGGCATATTAACCATAATTTTCCAGTTGGGGTGTTGAAAATTATGATACAAGTTCAAGATACAATTCACAAAATTTTATGTCTTTACATCTTATTTTGTCAACAGATACCATACTATGGTTTACTATCCTTGTCCAAATTAATGCACTGGTACACACAGTGACATTTTCTCTGGCTACCGAATTCAAAATTGGTTAAAAAAAAAAAAAGTGAATGATTGGGAAGTTACTTGCCAACTTGGAAGTAGAGTTCTTCAGTTTTCCATCCTAAGTATTTAAGTTCTCTGGCATGAATTACCTGAAATCTTAAACTAAACAATGACCTAAACCCGACTTTTAACTGCAAGATTGTGCAATGCTTCAAAAACCCATTCAGATACCAGTTTTTTTATGATAAAACATCATCATTTAGACACACATTCAGCTAAGATCATTCCCAAGAAAAAATTTATAATATCAACACATTATTGCACATGTCTTAAAGGACCAGAAACAAAGACACAAGACAGACAGAAAGGAGGTAGAGACTATGGTTGTCAGACAGAATCCTTTAAACCAGAGCAGATAAGAGAAAAAATCTACTACACCAGTGGCACCCAGGGGGGGACCAGATGTTTTAACAGAGGGGCAACCTGAAATGTAAAATAAAGTGTCTATATGGTGACTTTACTGAATTTAGTGTCCCCTTTTTCTTTTTCTCTTTTTTAACAAGACAGAGGTGGCATAATACTTACAGTGCACGGAAGGAAGGAGGGTATTCCCTGAATCAACAGAGCTTTGGCAGCTGCTGGGGGTCCCTCAGTCCCTCCTTTTACTTACAGGATTAGCTCCTCTGGTTCAGTTCCACCCCAAGCAAGCTCCATCTCCTAACATTTCAGTAGACAGCTCTCACAAAGTTCTGGGGCGGAGGGGGGGTACCAATATGTAACTTAATGTTCGGTTCCTGACCTAGAAGCCAATTTATACCAATTAAATAATGAGGAATGGGTTCTGAGAAAAAGAAAAGGGGAGGCTAATTGCTTTGCTAACAAAGGAGAAACACAGGGGACTCTGCCAAATGTTGTGACTCTCTTGATCTGGAGGGACAAGGGGTTTTAAAGGAGTTTCACTTGTTAACCTGGGAGATACTCAGTTCTTAGGTCCCCAGCAGGCATTGCCCTTTGCAATGGTTGTGCTCCAGGCAGCCAGCTAGGGACTTCTATCATCCTGCTAAACAAAGGGGGGTAAAGTTCATCGCAGTTCCTTAAAACACAGTTCAAACGGGTGTCAGGCTTACTCTCTTTATTACCCATTTTCACGTCCAATATCCTTAAGTTTTTACAACCAAAATCACACAACAAAATGAACAAAAGCAAACAAACAAACAAAAAAAAATAGAACGGAGAACAAAACACACCACACACACACAAAAAGAAAAACAGAAACCCGGCGCCTAAACAGAAAAACAGTGGTACAGTGCAACATCTTGCTAAAGCTCCAGGGTAGGAGCGCGTGCGTGCCCGTCGGCACCTCTCTACACTTCCAGAGGAATTTCCTACAGAACAGAACAGAGGACAGAACGATTCTTGTTACTGTCCTGGACAGGAGTATATGTGAGCCTCCCCAGGCCACATCTCTGTCATCAGAAGAGATCTCCCTTAACCGGATATCAGATGTTATAAAGGCGCCACTTACCTATGGAGGCCTCCTCCATCAGGTGCTTGCTAATAGTTTTAGTGCAGAGGTTCACTGCAATGCTCCCGGGACTAAAGGCTCTCTTTCTAATATAGAGAAGATGGACCATACCAGGCCTGAGTGGAGAGCTGTTCCTTGGTGCCTATGGTTGATATACCATCCTAATTTGCAAAAGTGCCACAGAATGTAGGGTCAGCCTCCTTTTCATGGTACTCTTGGAAGCAACTGTTTGGACAAAGTGGTTGCCAAGGCAGTGACCTCATTCAGTTCCTGAAGGATGCGACCTCACCTCACTTCCTTGGTAATGGAACTCTCTGAACTTGGGATCCAGGAAGCCAGGCACACAGAACCAATCCCAGTCCCAGTCCTAGTGGTCTCACTTGCTTCGATTTAGCAAGGACAGAGTCAGTCTTTCTTGGTACCTACTGATGTGAGGATGGCCAAATGCCAGGAAAACTCTGAAGAGGGGCCTTTTTTGAAAAAGCAGGTAGTGGCTCACAGCTGGCTCCTGACCACTTCACAGAGTTGGACAAGGAGACCAGATCTGAAACAGGACAGGCCATATCGGGGGAACACAGTATGACCCAGCAGTCAGAGGACACTCTGGAGAGTGAGAGACCTACTTGGGGGAAGGAGGTGACTTTGTGGGTGTGGATGTGTGTTTGTGGTTTTGTCTCATGTTCAGAGAATAGGTAGGAAAGTCGGTTTGTTTGGTTTGGAGTAAACTGTTTCTAGTAAGTTGTTGGACAAGGTGAGTGTTTCTATGTCTGTGTATCCCACTGTGTCCGTGGTTGTAGACATTAGAAAAGAGAATGCATCAATGGATGTTTCCTGTCTATTAGAAAGCTTCCCAGCATTCATCCTGCCCAATTAATGAATACTCTAGGGCTTGCCTTATCAATGGGCAACACCGGCTATCTTCCTAAGTTCCTGTTTTCTTCCTGAATTCTGGCCACTCTCCAGAATATACTCATGCTTTTGTGTCCACGATATGTAGCACCTCCAAGCACCGTGACATGGACATGTACTGGATAGCTGAAGGAATTGGCAAGAATCTCAGAAAACTCAGATACCAGTGTGACCAGGATAGTCTCAGTGGAGAAACCCTGCAATTGGCCTTTTTATTACCTATTGTTCTGTTGCCCTGAATGTCAGGAAGGTCTTTGCCTCAGGCCACGCCTTCGAGATTCCTGAAGAAAAGAGTTTTCAAACGGAAATGAATGGGCATCACCTGTGGCTGTTTGCTTAATTCCTTTGGAAAGGGATGTGTCTGAATCTGCCCTTTGGCCCTGTGTGAGCCTAGAGCTTAGATTCTCAGAACCTGATGGATCGTAAGAAAGATCCCATGTGTGGATCCAAATCAAAATGGCCAAAAATCAGTCATTGTGGATGAAGTCTCTCGCATTCCTCCATAAGGTTCTTAACCTCCCTCAAGTGAGAATAGGGATCCAATGGGTCAAATGAGTTATTCAAAGCCCTGCAGATGCTAGCCCATAGGTTTTTGGGTTTTCTTATGAATCCAATTCAAATAAAGAATCTAAACCGACAGTCAGTAGGCCTCAAATTGGAGAACAGAGCTGTGTTAATGGCAGGCATATTTGATCACTCCTGGTTCACAGGAAGGGTTTCCAGGCCACCCTGACTTTTGGTAAATGAGGGGAAAGGGAGCTTATTTGGGACACTGTCTTGTGCTGCGCCTCTCATGGAATCCTCCTCCCAGAAGTTATGATGAGTGTCTATATGGAAGAAGATGAGTGTCATGTGAGAGTGTTTTGGTTTTAACTGCGGTCATTTGTGTGGAAGTTGGAAGAGATAACTGGGTCCAACTTGGCTTGCACTTTGGTGTGATTCCCCTTAGAGACTGTGTTTTGGAACTGACCTCCGAGAAGGTACAAGGTCCTATGACATTGTATATCCATATTTCTGGGACATCTCTACAGAACATAATTCAATGCTAAGTATACCAATCAAGGGCCAAATGAACTTCTGGACTTCAAATCTTAACTAGATTTCTGTTTTCATATTTATATTGAAAGGTTAATAAAATAGATACTTGTCATTTCCTGTTTTTCTGTATGCTTAACAAAACACCATTGAAATCTTGAGAACTGTTTACTATTCTTGTTCCCAGAATGTGCTGTCCCAAACTGCCAAACTGCAGAATGTACTCCGTCAACCAGTTGCTCGCAAACTGACACTCGCCATTACCCATCAATAAATTTCTCTCCCTGCCCTCTCCAAGAAAAATATATAACCATTTCTTAAGCTGTTCTCAGGGCTCTCTGCTCTGTTCAAGTGATCTCTGAGCCCTTCATGCCGGACTCCCAATAAACCCTTTGCTGTTGCATGAGACAGTCTCTTAGTGGTCTCTGCCGCAGATGCTCGCCCAACCTTTACATCTGGTGGCCCTAGCAAGATCCGGAAGCTGCAGACAAAATACCCCCAACGGGCTCCTCTGGGGGTAAATAAGGCCCATCTTTCTCGTTTCAGGCTTCAGGTTAGGGTATGGCAAAACGGCTATTGGTAAAGAGCGTGAGCTCTCTCCCATGGTGGCTGACACACATGTCACAGAGCCACAGGCCATGTCCCTGGGGGATAGACTCGGAAAATCGTGGAACAATAGTCTCCTCGACTCAGTGATATTTTGTTTCTGATTCGATATTGCCAGCCCTTCAGGTTTTGCCGACTAGTCAGTCCTGGTCTCAGTATTGGACGTCCATTGCCTGTCTTTATTGTCTTGTCTTGTCTGTGTTGTGTGTCGTTCCTTTCGGTGTCTGTGTATATTTCATTATGGGACAGATCATTTCAATGCCTCTGTCCCTGACCCTTAATCACTGGACCAAAATCTGCTTAAGGGCTCAGAATCTTTCTTTTTCAGTAAAACGCCAGACCTGGCAGATTCTGTGTCTCAGAATGACTCACCATTGCAGTCGGATGGCTCCTAGAAGGATCTTTCAACTTCGCACTTATTTGAAAAGTCCGAGATATTGTCTTTCAGCAGGTGCCACATAGACATCCAGATCAACAGCCATATATCTTAACTTGTCAGTACCTCTACAAATCTCCTCCTCCATGGGTCAAGCCTTTCCTTGTCCCTGCACCTGCTCCTACTCCTTCCCCCACGATTCTATCTCAACCTCTCTGCTCCTCCTCCTCCACCCTCTGTTCTCCCTGAGTCTCAAGACTCTACTGGACTCACCACCCCCTCCTTATCATCTGCCCTCGTCTCCCAACCCCTAACACCCTCTAAGTGATTCCCCTTCTGCTGACTTAGCCTCTCCACCATTCGAGGAAGCTAGGCTGGCCCAGCGTCATCCAGATGACTGTCCCGCGGCACACACAGCCCCTCCTTCCCTGGAGGAAGCTGGCCCGGCTAAAAGAACTCAGAGAACTCACCGACGTTTTCACACCTGCCTACTTGAGGTGACTGCCAACACCACCTAGCGACTCTCTTCATGACAGAGCAATGAGAGAAAAATCTCCTGGAATGTAGAAAAAAATATCCTCAGACCTGATGGGCGACCAACACAACTTCCCAACATAATCAAAACTGGCTTCTCCTTAAACCCACCCAACTGGGACCCCAAAACCTTTGAAGATAGGGAGCATCTGTTCAATTATTGCCAGGCTCTAACAGCGGGTCTCCAAGTGGCCGCTGGGTGACCAACTAATTTGGCCATGGTAAGAGAAATTATTCAAAGGCCTGATGAATCTCCATTTATGTTTCTAGAAAGAATCATGGAGGCATATAAGAGATATACTCCTTTCGATCCTCAGGCAGCAGATTAAAAAGCATCTGTCACGATGGCCTTAAATGAGCAAGCTGCCATGGATATTAAAAAAAAATTAAAAGAGAGATTATGTCAAAGAAGCCAAGTAAGTATACTATAAGAGAGAAACAGGGAGAAAGAAAGGGAGCAAAGGGAGGATGAGAGAACCAAAAGAGAGACTAAGGCATTGACTAAGGTCCTGATCACAACAAGAAAGAGGCCAGAAATTAAGACATAGGGTGACAGGAAGGGCCCATGCCAGAGGCCACCCCTGGCCTCAGATCAGTGTGCCTACTCTAAAGAAAAAGGATACTGGGCCATAGAGTTCCCTATAAAGAGACAGCCACGCCAGCTGGCCATTCTGACTCTGGAGGATGACTAAGAAAGTCAGGGCTCAGAACCCATCCCCTAGCTCAGGGTAACTTTTGAAGTGGAGGGGACTCCAGTAAACTTTGAAGTGAATACAGGAGCAGTATACTCAGCCCTTAAGGCCCCATTGGGCCCTCTATCAAATAAAAGGTCTCTAGTTCAAAGGGATGATGACAGTAAATATCAGGCTTAGACAACTAAGAGGACCATGGACCTGGGGAAAGGAAAAATCCATCACTCCTTCCTAGGAATCCCAGAATGCCTGGACCCATTGATGGGCAGAGATCTGCTCATCAAGCTCCGGGCCAAAATAACTTTTAACCATGAAGGCCCCCAAATGAAATTTCTAAATACTTCAGCAAAAACTCCTATAGTCACGGCTTTAACTATATTAGTAGAAGATGAACATCCACCATTCACATGCCCCAAGTCTGATCAAACAGGCAAGCTACCCCAAAAATGGATAACAGATTACCCAGATGCCTGGGCAAAAACTGCTGGGTTAGGCCTGGCCATGAAACAATCTCCAATAACAGTGGAGTTAAAAACCTCAGTCTCCCCAGTCAATGTCAAATAATATCCTCTAAGCAAAAAAACCAAAGGTGGGATAAGGCCCCATATTCAGAAATATCTGGCATTAGGGGTCCTAAGGCCCTGTCAATCAGCCTGGAACACTCCCCTGCTACTAGAAAAAAAAAGCCAGGGACCGGGAACTATCGCCCCATTAAAGAGCTAAGAGAGATCAACAAAAGAGGGCAGGACATTCACCCCACGGTACCTAATCCGTACAATCTGCTTAGCACTCTGAACCCTGAGGGGAAATTATATACTGTTCTGAACTTAAAAGATGCTTTCTTTTGCTTGCCTCTGCATAAAGATAGTCAGTTGCTGTTTGCTTTCGGGTGGGTAGACCCAGAAACCAAAACGTCTGGTCAACTAACTTGGACTAGATTCCCACAGGGGTTCAAAAACTCCCCCACTCTCTTTGATGAAGCCCTCCACAGAGATCTCAACAACTTCAGAACTACGCACCCTGAATTTACCCAGCTTCAATACGTGGATGTCCTGCTACTGGCAGCCAACACCAAGGAAAACTGTGAGTCTGGGACCCAAGCACTATTATATGAGCTTGCTCAACTCGGGTATAGAGTTTCGACCAAAAAGGCCCAAATTTGCTAGCATGAAGTAATCTTCCTGGGCTATTCCCTTAGGGGCAGTAAACGATGGCTCACTGAGCCCAGAAAACAAACCATTATGTAGATACCACCCCCATCTTACAGCAGACAAATCAGAGAATTTCTTGGGACTGCTGGCTTTTGCAGGTTATGGATGCCTGGGTTTGCGTCCTTAGCTGCTCCATTATACCCGCTGTTAAAGGAAGATGCCCAATTCCAATGAAACCCTGAGGACCAGGAAGTTTTTGATAACATCTAAGGACACTGACACTGAACGCCTCAATTTCACTGAGCTCAGCCTGCAATTAGAGCAAGCCCTACACTACGTTAAAAATGTACATCAACTCACTCACCTTGGTTCAAAGAAACTGCAGGCATTACTGTGAGATTAAGAACAGAGTTTTCCACTAACCAACTCACAGTGAAAGGAAATAACTGAACGGGTAACAAAAGCCTGTCGGGTCCGTCAATTGGGTAATGCTTACCCTTCCAAGTTTCCTAGAGGAAAGCACCTATGAGGAACCAGACCAGGACAATTCTGGGAAGTGGACATTACTAAAATTAAGCCAGCAAGGTATGGATTTAAATATCTCCTAGTCTTTGTAGATACATTTTCAGGATGGATTGAAGCCTTACACACACACACAAAAAAAAAAAAAAAAAAAAAAAAACGGCGCAAATGGTTTTCAAGAAGATCCTGAAAGATATTTTTCCAAGATACGATCTGCCTAATGGACTGATAATGGACTGGTTTTCATGGCCCAGGTAAGTCAGGTGTTAACCAGGACCCTGTGGATTAATTGGAAGTTACATTATGCTTATATACCCCAGAACTCAGGACAGGTAGAAAAAATAAATAGAACCATTAAAGAGACCTTAACGGCCCCCTTAGGGACCTGGTGACTATCTCTCCACCCAGACATTTTTCAGCTCAGTATAGGTCTTTCCTATTGAGACATGCCTGATGAAGAGGATCTCACTAAAATTCCATTAAATCCCTTCCGTACCATAGATAATTGAAACAAACATTATGGATGCAGGGACACGCGAGCCAGATGCAGGTTGGCTAGCCTATATTATTATGTATGCCCGGCAGACTATCAAAGCGACAAACAGCCATGGCTGTGTGGGGGAAAAGCCGACTTCTTGTGTAAGTCATGGGGATGTGAGCATACAGGGACTGCCTGGTGGAACCCAAACTTCTCATCAAATTCAGTACACAGCATTGGCCATATTACCAATTAGACAACCAAAAACTATGGCCCCCAGAGGGTTCTCTAGATCCTCAAATTCTGCATGACATTTTTAACTTCGGCAAGTGCTCAAAAGGGGGAAATTCCCCTATGTGGAATCCTTTTTCCTCCTTCGCTCACATCCTGTACTATGCTTCCCCAATAGTTCCTCACCCTCAGCCTTCTGCTCTAGACTCTCTGCTTTCACTCCCACCTCAGCAACCTGATTTCTCCCCTCCAATTACTAGATCAAAAACCCAAACCTCCGCTGGATCTCAGAACATTGCCCCCTTGCTGAGGAAGCAGGTACCGAGGTACCCCTCCACCCACTCCTCTCTTTTCCTGTCAGTGTCTGCACTAGGTCCCACCAAGTCCTCTAGCAAGCTTAGCCAAAGCTCAAACCAGCTGAGAAGAGCCCTCAGACCCCTATCCAAGATGTAATGAAAATGACCTTTAAAGTTGATTTGTCATCACTGAAAACAGGTTTCTAAGAATTTAAAGTCCCTCACAGGCTTTTTGGAATACTCACTCCCGTCTTCCCCTCTGCTCTACCTGTTCTACTGCTCAAGTTTTTGTTCTAGGAAAATCCCAAACCCCTTTCCCATTATTCTTTGGCATCTCTCCTTCCTCATTCTCAGATCCACGGAGCTGCACTCAGCATCGCCTTCCCTGTCATCCCCCTCTGTACCAGGTCCACAGAAATGTCTTAAATGACCTTCTCCAGAAGTCTTTACCAAGGCTTACTTTAGGGCTTTCAGCAAAAGAGTCCCTCTGAAAAAGTTCAATGGAGATAAACTTCCACTCTTCATGTTACCCTGTTCTACTTGGCCACTGGCTGGAAAAATCACCACCCCTAAGCTAGACATCGCCTTACCAGTTTTTCACAAAATATGTGAACAAGGACTCTGGCCTTGAGCTGGGGCTTCAGAGAGATTGCTACATTTCTAAGATAAAAAAGTTACCAACTGGGCTCCATGGTGACAGCTGGCAAGGAGGAAAAAAAAGAGACAAAAAAGCTCTTCCATTCCAAGGTGTAATTGAAAAGTTAACATGCACAGAACAGAGGAAAAAAAACAGAAACAAAAACTGATTTGTGTGAATTTCTGCAGACTGTGAACTTCTGAGCCCCTTCCCTTACATTTTGGGTACAAATACTAAAACTACCAAAACTTGGGGTTCAGGGGATTAATTGATTACAACAGAAGCAATGCCCTCTCAATACGGATGCAAACAAATAAAAATCCTTTCCTGTCTTTGGTGCTATCTTAGGTGCCTTTCCTTGTCCGTCTCTACAACAGTATAATTCTATACACTTTAACATTATTTATGTTTTCATAAAGTGGTCAATAGTTGCGATTAATTATGTAATGATGCAGATGTTTTCCAGAGTGCTCTATCAGGACGCAGGTTCATTTAAAGATCAAATAGGGGGGGCATACAACCCGGTTCCACCGGGAACCTGTATCCCTCACTTTAGCCATCCTATTAGGAATAATAGTTGCTGAAGGGGTGGGCACAGGAACAACTGCCCTAGTCCATGAGACACAACAAAGACACAATTAGAAGCAGAAATAGACCAAAGCTTAAAGACATTAAAAACCGACATCACAGCTTTACAGGAATTTTAACCTCTCTCTCTCTGAAGTTGTTTACAGAGCAGGCGAGTGTTGGACCTCCTCTTCATGAGAGAAGGGTGCCTTTTTGCTTGCATTGAGGAAAGAATGATGTTTTTTATGCCGACAATACTGGAGTTGTAAAAGAATCTATGAGTAAATTAAGAAAATTACTTGAAGAGTGTCAAAGAAAGACAGAGGCCCCCAAAGGGAGGTTTGAGTCTTGGTTCACATAGTCCACCTAGTTAACTACACTTTTATCCACCCAGGCTAGTCCATTAATAATTCTCATATTATTGTTAACTGTAGGACCCTGTTTGCTCAACCATGTAGTTTCTTTTCTCTCCCAAATTGAACCTGTTATTAACCCTAACCATACACTGTTCTCTCAATCTAATTTTACAGAAGAGGGGGGACAGAGTTGGTCTTAAAATACAGGAATATAGAGGATCTTCCACCTGCTGAGAACCTCAAAGGTCCTTGAAGAAATGATCCCTGGAGAAGATGTAGTCAACTATGAAGGACCTGAGAGAGCAAAAGTCTTCCATGGCAAACAACCTGCTCATGATGAAGGGATGTGTCTGAATCAGCCACTCTCTTCTTAATGTAGAGAAGATGGACCAAAGCAGGGATGTGTTGAGAGCTGCTCCTGCGTGCCAATGGGTGACATACCATTCTAACTTGTGAAAGTGTCACAGAAAGTAGGGGCAGCCTCCTTCTCATGGGAACCTTGGAAGCAACTGTTAGGACAAAGTTGTTGTCAAGGCAGTGACCTCATTCAGTTCCTAAAGAAAGTGACCTCACCTAACTTCTATGGTGATGTAACTCTCTGAACTTGGAATCCAGGAAGCCTGGCACCCAGAGCCAGTCCCAGTCCCAGTCCCAGTTTTCAAACTTATTTTGATTTACCAAGGACAGACTCAGTCTTTCTTGGGACCTACTGATGTGAGGATGGCCAAATGCAAGAAAAGCTATGAATAGGGGGCTTTCCTGAGAAAGCAGGCATTGGCTCACCACTGGATGCTAAAAACTTCACAGAGTTGGCCAAAAAGACCAGATTTGAGAAAGAACAGGCCATTTCCTGGAACATAGTATTGCCCACCAGTCAGAGGACTCTCCAGATAGTCACAGACCTACATGGGGGAAGGAGGTGCCTTTGTGATGTGGGTGTGAGTTTGTGGTTTTGTCTCATGTTCTGAGAATAGGTATGAAAGAAGGTTTGTTTTTTTTTGGAGTGAACGGTTTCTAGTAAGTCGTTTGACAACGCGAGTGTTTCTATGTCAGTGTATCCCACTGTGCCCGTGGTTGTAGACATTAGAAGAGAGAATGCATCAATGAATATGTCCTGTCAGCTAGAAAGCTTCCCAGCATTCATCCTTCCCAATTTATTAATGGACTGCAGCTTGCCTTATTGATGGCAACACTTACTATCTTTCTAAGATCCTGTTTTCTTCCTGAATTCTGGCCACTCTCCAGGATAGGCTCATGGTTTTCTGTTTAAGATATGTACAACCACGAAGCTCTTTGAAATGACCATGTACTAGATAGCTAAAGGGAATGGCGAGCATCTCAGAAAACTCAGATATCAATGTTACCAGTAAAGTCTCAGTGGAGAAACCCTGCTTGGGGCCTTTTGATTACCTAATCTTCTGTTGCCCTGAATGTCAGGAAGGTCTTTTCCTCAGGCCACCACTTTGTGAAGCCTGAAGAAAACAGTTTTCAAATGGAAATGAATGGGTATTACCTGTGGTTCTTTGCTTAATTGCTTTGGAGAGGATGTGTCTGAATCAGCCTATTTGCCCTGTGTGAGGCTGTGGCTTAGATTCTCACCTTCTGATGGATATAAAGAAAGATCCCATGTGTACATCCAAAACCAAAATGGCCACAGAGCAGTCATTGTGGATGAAGTCTCTTGCCTTCCTCTGTAACTTTCCTGAATTCCATCAAGTCAGAATAGGGATCCTTTGGGTCAAATGAGATCTTCAAAGCCCTGCAGAGGCTAGCCCATGGTTGCTTGGGTTTTCTCAAGACTCCAATTTACATAAAGAATCCAAACCCCACAGTCAGTTGACCTCAAATTGAAGAAGTGGAGCAGTATTAATGGGAGGCCTATTTGATCTCTCCTGGTTCACAAGAAGGGTGTCCATGCCACCCTGAATTAGGCAATTTAGGTGCAAGAGAGCTTATTTTGGACACGGACTTGAGCTGTGCCCCTCATGGAAAACTCTAGCCACAGGTTATTATGTGTGTCTATATGGAAGAAGATGAGCGCCACGTTGGAGTGTTTTTGTTTAAATTGTGGTCATTTGGGTGGCGGTTAGAAGAGATGACTTGGTTCACATGTGCTTGAACTCTGGTGTGATTTCCTTAGAGACTGAGTTCTGCAACTGAACTCAGAGAAGTATTGCCATGAATAGTGTTGAGATTTTAGGAAGCCAGGCATGAGTGTCGCCCTTGGAAACTGAGTTCTAGGCCCAGGGTGGCTTTCCACAGAGCACTGGGCCTCTCAGCCAGGATACCACATGATTTTATTCTGAAAGTCTTGGCACCCATCGTTGAGAGTCAAAACTCATATGGACCTCACATTGTAGAGCTAAATGAGCTAAACATCATGTGATCTTTTCACCATTCTTTGGGAAGCCTTACCTGTGAGTGTTCTCAAGAGCTTTCATTGAAATGAGCTTCCTAACCATTTAATGGTTCCTGAATGAATTGAAACTCACAGTGCCTCCAACTTCATCCTTGAAAAATTGCTAGATAAATGCCATGAAATTTTTGAAATTCCCATCACCAGGTGGCACTGGAGAACCTTTGGATGACCTGTTGCTGGTCATGAATATTTCAGTGTCTTGTTTTACTGGGTTTCATGTAAATGGTGTAGAACAGAGATGTCAGTAAGTTGGACTCTGTTGAGTAGTGGGCCTAGAGCAGTGTTGGGCAGGTATGTGATAAAACATCTGTGATGGGGCCATGTGGATCTGCCATTGGCTTCCAAATGGCTTGTGACTGACATGGCACAGCCAGCAGAACCTTCTGTGTAAAGGCAACTTGTTATATGGAGCGATTTCAGGATATTGTTAAGAATCAGGTTGCTATGGTCAAGGGGTCAAGCTATGTGGGATAGAAGCCTGGTTCTTGTATCATCCTGCAGACCCTGATCCACCACAC
This sequence comes from Callospermophilus lateralis, assembly GCF_048772815.1. Lineage (NCBI taxonomy): Eukaryota > Metazoa > Chordata > Mammalia > Rodentia > Sciuridae > Callospermophilus > Callospermophilus lateralis. Next base: position 150,005 of record NW_027512533.1, on the reverse strand, counting down.
GTGACAGAACTCCCTCTTGCACTTTGTTGCAGTTGAACTCCTTGTATTTCGTGAAGCAAATACCAAACTCCCAGTGCAACAGGAAGAAACACCACGAAATGGAGGATGACCATATGGCTTCACAGTCCACACTTGGAGACACTAAGCCCCAGTGGCCACAGTTTACCTACAAAGAGAGAATTCAGCACTGCTGCCTCGTGTTCATTGTAAAATAAGAAACTTTGTCCTCCTGGTCACATAGATGCAGACCCAGCTTTGAGGGTCTCACTACAAAGGAAGCTTAACTCGTGACAACAACCTATATTTCAGTGCCCAACTTCAGTGGCAGTTTCTCAAAAAGTTTTAGGCAAGCAGAGCTCCATGTTTGTGGAGTGTGTACCCTGTCCTTATTTTTGGAAACTCCTATTCCACCTCCAAGTTTGTGCACTCTTGAGCATTTTCCATTCCAAAAATGTAATCACAGATTTTGTAACTCTTCTCCTCTAATTGTGTCTTACTTGGGGCGAAGGTAATGTCAAGGCATGGTTCTGGATGAGACTGGGAAGATTTGTTGTAGCACATATTTGCATACACATTGGATTAATTTTCCTATTTTCCATTCGAAATTCTGAATCCCTGACACTAACCCATATTCTACTAGACTCTGACTACTAATCCTAATATGATGGAGAAAAATAACCCAAACAGTACATAAGTACATGCAGTTCAGAGTTCGACTTGCCATTTGCATGATAAAGGGTAGGTGTTATTAATTTAGTCAATTTTTAATTGAAATAGTTCTCCATGTGTTTTCAAAGTTAACAAATATGTGAATTACTGTCTCCCATTCTCTGGAGCCTATTCAGCACATGTATTTTTATATGCACAAATAGAATCCTGCGTGATATCACACGTACATTCTTGTGAGTTACATGACTTAGCAGATACAAAGTGTGAGAAGTGACCACTCCTCCTAAACCCTGTTGGAACTGAAAATTCAACCTATGGGTGAGCTTCCCAGTAGAACAACATTATACATAAACCCATGTTCAGTAAAATGAATGTTTTTGCATCTTTATGATATATATTTCATGATGAATTTCGATTGGCATATATATTGCTACTTATTAATGTCTCTGTTCGTGTGTGTGTGTGTGTGTGTGTGTGTGTGTGTATATATATATATATATATATATATATATATATATATATATATATATTCTCCAGATTTTTAAAAATATGAAATATATGTGTCTTATATACAATCCCTAAATTCATTCATGTTCATGTATGTGGATTAATAATCAACTTTTCACAAGATTATTCTTAGAAATATTCATCCACCCGAAATACATATTTGTTTCCTAGTACTGAAAACTAACTTCAGTGAAAGGTGCATACAAATCCTAATATGTCTACATTAACTGACCCAGTTTAACATCAATGCATGTAGGTTACTATGGAACATGATGTGTATTTTGACGTTAATTTTTATTCCACACTGGTACATTACTATTCCTTCAGTTTATGTACATCATAGAATATATATTTTATTCACTAGTTAACAAATTTATAGGCATTTGTTTCACTTTCAATCACTTCCTGCTCCAGAACACATGAATTTCTCTACGTTTCTTCAGTGGTCTATTCATGAGACTTTTTTTCCAAATACATTTTTTTCGATTTCCATAATCAATTTTGAAACAAAACTCACAAACCCTTCATGATAAACCATAACCCTAAGATGATCATTAGATATATAACTGGTTGGAATGAATGATTGTATATCAATATAACATTTCTTATATATTTTCAGATATCTATTCAATCCATTATTTAAAGTGGATCCAGTTATATTATTTATTCACAGTATGGTCTATTCATGCATTATGTGTATATTCATAGAAACAGGGTACACATCTTTGTACGACTATACTAATTTATAAGTCTTCAAAATATTGCTCCAAGAAATGGTGGAAGAAATACTCATGTCACCTGATCTACATACACATTTTATCACAGAAATATTCTGGACACCAAAAGCAAAGGTCACACTTACAATTGTACCAAAGCCTAAATAGAAAGGGAGCATGGATTACTAAAAACATCCATGTCCAGGTTGCCTAATGCTCTCAAATATCAATCCTATTGGTGACTACATATTTGTTTCTTCCTAAGATTATCTATTCAACCTCAAACCTGTTGAAAATGTCTAACCCTATCACACAATTTATACTTTGCTTGATTTCCTAATGTCTCTATTGATATCTGCTTTCCTACATGATTTCCCCAGTTCATCATTGTGACTGACTCTTCACATGTACTGACATTTACATACACTCTCTACCCGAAACCCTATTGCTAAAGAACTTTTGGTCCAAATCCTATACTCACTCTTCTTTCTAAACCTACAGACTACCTTCCTAATCCTACCGACTATCGCTTTTTGACTGGATGTTCTTTTCAACATTCAATCATCCAAAGTACAAGGTCCGATGCCAGTGTATATTGATTTATTTGAGACATCTGTGCAGCACATAACTCAAAGCTAAGTATCCCACTCAAGTCCCCAGTGCCCTTCTGGACTTCAAATCTTACCTAGATTTCTGCTTTCATAGTTATATTTCACATATATACTCTTATAAATATCACAGGTTGCCAATGCCATTATTCATCCCGCAGAATGATTCGTAACCCAAATCAAACCTATTATTAACCTTAACTATACACTGTTCCTTCAATATAACGTACAGAAGAGCAGGGACAGAGTGGGTCTTACAATATAGGAATGCAGATGATCTTCCACCTGCTGAGAACCTAAAAGATCCATGGAGAAATGATCCTTGGAGAATATATAGGCAGCTATGTAGGACCTGAGAGAGCAATAGTCATCTTCCATGGCAAACAACCTGGTCAGGGTGAATTGATGTGTCTGAATCAGCCTCTGTCTTCTTAAAGTAGAGAAGATGGACCAATCCAGGCCTGTGTGGAGAGCTGTTCCTGGGTGCCTATGGTTGATATACCATTCTAACTTCTGAATGTGTCACAGGATGTTGGGGCAGCCTCCATCTCATGGGAACCTTGGAAGCAACTGTTAGGACAAAGTGGTTACCGAGGCAGTGACCATATTCAGTTCCTGAAAGAAGTGACCTCACTTCACTTCCTTGGTGATGTAATTCTCTGAACTTGGGATCCAGGAAGCCAGGCACCCAGAGTCAGTCTCACTCTGAGTCCCAGTGGGCTAACTTGTTTGCTTTTCCCAAAGACATAGTCAGTCTTTCTTGGTACCTACTGATGTGAGGATGGCCAAATTCCAGCAGAGCTCTGAAGAGGGGCCTTTCCTGAGAAAGCAGGTAGTGGCGAACCACTGGCTCCTGACAACTTCACAGAATTGGCCAAGGAGACCAGAACTGAAACAGGACAGGACATTTTTGGGAAACATAATATGGCCCACCAGTCAGAAGACACTCCGGATAATCACAGACCTACTTGGGGGAAAGAATTGCCTTTGCCATTGTAGGTGTGAGTTTGTGTTTTTTTCTGATGTTCTGAGAATAGCTAGGAAAGGTGGTTTGTTTGGTTTGGAGTGGACTATTTCTAGTAAGTCGTTTGACATGGTGAGTGTTTCTATGTCTGTGTATTCCACTGTATCCGTTGTTGTAGACATTAGAAAAGACAATGCATCAATGGATGTGTTGTCTCTAGTTGAAAGCTTCCCCGCATTCTTACTGCCCAATTGATGAATGGACTGCAGCTTGCCTTATGGATGGGCAACATCTACTATCTTCTTAAGTTCCTGTTTTCTTTGTGTTTTCCAGCCACTCTCCAGAATAGGCTCATGGTTTTGAGTCCCAGATATGTAACACCACAAGGCTCTGTGACATGGCCATGTACTGGATAGCTTAAGGGAATGGGAGCATCTCAGAAAAATCAGATATCAGTGTGACCAGTAAAGTCTCAGTGGAGAAACCCTTCTTTGGGCCATTTGCTTACTTCTGTTTCTATTACCCTGAATGTCAGGAAAGTCTTTGCCTCAGGCCACCCTGTTGTGTAGCCTTAAGACGACTGTTTTCATATGGAAATGAATGGACATCACCTGTGGCTCTTTGCTTAATTGCTTTGGAATGGAATGTGTCTGATTCAGCCTCTTGTCCTTGAATGAGGTTGTGGCTTAGATTCTCAGCACCTGATGGATCTAAAGAAAGATCCCATGTGATTTCAAAACCAAAATGACAAAAAGAGAAGTCATTGTGGATGAATATTTTTGCCTTCTTGTTTTATGTTCCTGACCTCCATCAAGTGAGAATAGGGATCCTTTGGGTCAAATGAGTCTTTGAAATCCCTGCAGAGGCTAGCCCATATGTGCTTGGGTTTTCTCATGACTCCAAATCACATCAAGAATTTATAGGCCTCAGCCAGTAGGCCTCAAATTGGAGAAGCGGAACACTTTAACAGCAGCAATATTTGATCACTCCTGGTTCACAGGAATAGTGTTCAGGCCACCATGTTTTTAGGCAAATGAGGGGCAAGTGAGCTTATTTTGGACACTACCTTGTGCTCATTGAAACCTCCAGCTAGAGGTTATGATGAGTGTCTACAAGGAAGAAGATTATGGCCCTGTGGGAGTGATTTCATTTTAATTTTGGTCATTTTTGTGGCAGTTGAAAGGGATGACTGGGTCCACCTGGGCTTGAACTCTGGTATGATTTACCCTTAGAGACTGAGTTCTGGAACTGACCTCAGAGAAGTATTGCCATGAATTGTGTTGGGATTTTAGGAGGCCACGCATGAGATTCACTCTTGGAAACTGAGATCTAGGCCCAGGGTGGCTTTCCACAGAGGCCTGGGAATCTCAGCCAGAATATCACATGATTTTATTCTGAAAGACTTGGTAGCCATAGTTGAGAGTCAAAACACACATGGACCTCACATTGTAGACGTCAATTGGCCTGGCTTCATGTGACCTGTTGGCAACTCTTTGAGAAGCCTTGACTTTAGAGTTCTCCAGAGCATTCATTGAAATGAGCTTTCTCAACACTTAACGGTTCCTGAATGAATTGAAACCCACAGTGCCTCTAACTTCATCCTTGAAAACTTGCTAGATAAATACCATAAAATTTTGGAAATTCCCATGACCAGGTGGCACTGCAGAAACGTTGGATGTCCTGTTGCTGATCATGTGTATACCAGAAAGTGCCTTGTTTGACTGGGTTTCAGAAAATGGTGTAGAATACGAGATGCCAGGAATTTGGAGCCTGCTGAGTAGTGGGCCTAGAGCAGTGGTGGGGAGGTGTGTGATGAAACATCATGGTGGGGCCATGTGGATCGGCTATCGGCTTACAAATGGCTTGTGACTGATATGGCGCAGCCCCCATTCCCTTGTATGTAAAGGCATCTTGTTATATGGAGAGGTTTCAGGGCAATGTTCATAATCAGGTTGCTATGGTTATTGGGACAAGCTATGTGGGATAGAAGCCTGGTTGGTACATTCTCCTGCAGACGCTAACCCACCCGACGTGACAGAACACCCTCCAGCACTGTATCCCAGATGAACTTCTTATATTGTGTGAAGCAAGTACCAAATTCCCAGTGTAGCAGCAAGAAACACCACGAAAATTGGAGGATGATCAAATGTCTTCACTGTCCCCACCGGGAGACACTTAGCCTCCAGTGGACACAGTTTACCTACAAAGAGAAAATTGAGCACTGCTTCCTCATGTTCATTGAAATATAAGAAATCATGTCTTCCAGGTCACATAGATGCAGACCCAGCTTTTATGGTCTCACGACAAAGGAAGCCAAAGCTCATGACAACAACATATATTTCAAGTGCCCAACCTCAGAAGCCGTATTCCAAGAAGTCTTAGGCCAGCAGAGCTCTTTGTTTGTGGAGTGTTTACCCTGTCCTTTACTTTTGGAAACGCCTCTACCACCTCCAAGGTTGTGAACTCCCGAGCATATTCCATTAAATATATGTATTCATAGATTTTCACACTTTTCTACTATAATTGTGTCTTACTTGGGTGAAGGTAATGTCAAGGCATTGTTCTGGATGTGAGTGGGAAGATTTTTGTGTAGCACATATTTACACACACACTGGATTCATTTTTCAATTTTTATTTTGAAATACTGAATCCCTGACACTAACCCATACCCTACTAGACTCTGAATTATGATCCTAATATGATGGTGAAAAATAACCCAAAAAGAATAGAATACAAGCAGTTCAGAGGAGGCATGGTGTATAGTTGGAATTGCCTTTTGCATTATATTTTGTAGGAGTTATAAATCTAGTCAATTTTTTGTTGAAATAGTTCTACATGTGTTTTTAAAATTAACAAATATATGAACCCCTGTCTCCCTTTCTCTGTAGCCTATTCAGCACATGTATTTTTATATGCACATATAGTATCCTACCTGATATCACTCGTATACACTTGTGAGGTGGCTGAATTTGCAGATGCAAATTGAGAGAAGAGATCACTCCTCCTAAACGCTGTTGGAACTGAAAATTCAACCTATAGGTGAGCTTCCTAGTTGAATAACATTATTCATAATTTCATGTTCAGTAAAATTAATATTTTTCAGTCTGTTGATTATATATATTTCATGATAAATTTCTATTGGCATATATATCACTACTTTTTTTATTGGTTGCTCAAAACATTACAAAGCTCTTGACATATCATATTTCATACATTAGATTCAAGTGGGTTATGAACTCCCATTTTTACTCCAAATACAGATTGCAGAATCACATCAGTTAAACATCCATATTTTTACATAATGCCCTATTAGTTAATGTTGTATTCTGCTACCTTTCCTATACTCTACTATCCCCCCTCCCTTCTCTTCCCATCTTTTCTCTCTACCATACCTACTCTAAATCATTTCTCTCGTTGTTTATTTTCCCACAACCTCTTATATGTAATTTTGTGTAACAATAAGGGTCTCTCTCCATTACCATGCAATTTCCCTCTTCTCGCCCTTTCCCTCCCACCTCATGTTTCTGCTTAATGTTAATCTTTTCTTCATGCTCTTCCTCCCTGCTCTGTTCTTAGTTGCTCTCATTATATCAAAGAAGATATTTGGTATTTGTTTTTTAGGGATTGGCTAGCTTCACTAAGCATAATCTTCTCTATTGCCATGCATTTCCCGGCAAATTCCATGATTTTGTCATATTTTAGTGCTGCGTAATCCTCCATAGTATACAAAGGTCACATTTTTTTTTATCCATTCATCTATTGAAGGGCATCTGGGTTGGTTCGACAGTGTAGCAATTGTGAATTGTGCTGCTATGAAAATCGATGTGGCAGTATCACTGTAGTACGCTCTTTTAAGGTCTTCAGGGAATAGTCCAAGAAGGGCAATAGCTGGGTCAAATGGTGCTTCCTTTCCAAGCTTTCACAGGAGACTCCATACTCCTTTCCAAATTGGCTGCAAAAGTTTCAGTCCCACGAGCAATGTACAAGAGTACCCTTTTCCTCACATCCTCGCCAGCACTTGTTGTTGTTTGACTTCATTATGGCTGCCAATCTCACTGGATTGAGATGGTATTTTAGGGTGGTTTTTATTTGCGCTTCTCTTACTGCTAGAAATGGAGAGCATTTTTTCATGTACTTGTTAATTGATTCTATGTCCTCCTCTGAGAAGTTTCTGTTCAGGTCCTTGGCCCATTGGGTTATTGGTTATATTATTGTCTAATTTTCTGAGTTCTTTGTATACTTTGTATACTCTAGATATTAGGGCTCCATGTGAAGGGTGAGGACTAAAAATTTGTTCCCATGATGTAGGCTCCATATTTACCTCTCTTATTGTTTCTCTTTCTGAGAAAAAAAAATTCAGTTTAAGTAAGTCCCATTTCTTGATTCTTGTTATTAACTCTTGTTCTATGGGTGTCCTATTAAGGAATTTGGAGCCTGACCACACAATATGTAGATCTGAGCCAACTTTTTCTTCTATCAGACGCAGAGACTCTGATTTGAATCTAGCTCCTTGATCCACTTTGAGTTAACTTTTGTGCAGGGCGAGAGGAGGGGATTCAGTTTCATTTTGTTGCATATGGATTTACAGTTTACCCAACACCATTTGATGAAGATGCCATCCTTCCTCCATTGCAGGCCATTAGCTCTTTTATCAAATATAAGATAGTTGTAGCTTTTTGGATTAGTCGCTGTGTCCTCCATTCTGTACCATTGGTCCACCCGCCTGTTTTGGTACCAGTACCATGCTGTTTTTATTATAATTGCTCTGTAATATAGTTTGAAATCTGGTATTGCTATACTGCCTGATTCACACTTCCTGCTTAGAATTGCTTTTGCTATTCTGGGTCTTTTATTTTTCCATTTGAATTTCATAATTGCTTTATCTATTTCTACAAAAAATTCCTTTGGGATTTTGATTGGCATTGCATTAAACCTGTAGAGAACTTTTGGTAATATAGCCATATTGATGATGTTACTTCTTCCTATCCATGAACGGGGTATATTTTTCCATCTTCTAAGATCTTATTCTATTTCTCTTTTTAGGGTTCTGTAGTTTGCATTATATAAATCTTTCACCTCTTTTGTTAGGTTGATTCCCAAGTATTTAATTATTTTGAGGAAATTGGGAATGCAGTGTTTTGACTCATTTTTGTTTCAGAAGTTTTGTCGCTAATATACAGAAATGCCTTCGATTTATGCATGTTGATTTTCTATCCTGCCACATTGCTGCATTCATTTATTAGTTCTAGTAGTTTTTTCTGTAGACCCTTTTGGGTCTTCTATGTATAGAATCATGTCATCTGCAAATAGTGATAAGTTAAGTTCTTCTTTTCCTATTTTTATGCCTTTAATGTCTTTCATCTCTCTAATTGCTCTGGCCAGTTTTTCGAGAACTATATTGAATAGAAGTGGTGATAGAGGACATCCCTGTCTTGTTCCAGATTTTAAAGGGAATGCCTTCAATTTTTCTCCATTCAGAATGATGCTAACCTGAGGCTTAACATAGATAGCTTTTACAATGTCGAGGTAAGTTCCTGTTATCCCTAGTTTTTAAAATGTTTTGAACATAAAGGAATGCTCTACTTTGTTGAATGTTTTTTCTGCGTCTATCGAGATGATCATATGGTTCTTATCTTTAAGTCCAATGATGTTGTGAATAACATTTATTAATTTCCATATATTGAACCAGCCTTGCATCCCAGGGATGAATCCTAGTTGATCATGGTGCACAATTTTTTTGATGTGCCTTTGTATCCAATTCGCCAGTTTTTTAATGAGGATTTTTGCATCTAGGTTCATCAGAGATATTTGTCTGTAGTTTTCATTCTTTGAGGTGTCTTTGTCTGGTTTCAGAATCAGGGTGATGTTGTCCTCATAGAACGAATTTGGCAGAGCTCCCAGTTTTTCTATTTCCTGAATAACTTGAAAAGTAATGGTATTAATTCTTCTTTAAAGGTTTTGTAAAACTCTGCTGTATACCCATCCGGTCCTGGGCTTTTCTTGGTTGGTAGTCTTTTGATTGCTTCTTCTACTTCATCCATTGATATTTGTCTGTTTAAATTGTGTGTTCCCTTATGACTCAGTGTGGGCAAATCATATGACTTAAGAAATTTATCAATGTCTTCACTATTTTTTATTTTATTGGAATACAGGTTTCCAAATAATTTCTAATTTTCTTCTGTATTTATGTTGCATCTGTTGTGATATTGCCTTTTTCATCCCGTATGTTAGTAATTTGAGTTCTCTCTCTTCTTCTCTTCATTAGCATTGCTAAGGGTCTGTCGATCTTATTTATCTTTTTGAAGAACCAACTTTTAGTTTTGTTAATTTTTTCAATAGTTTCTTTTGTTTCAATTTCGCTCTGATTTTAATTATTTCTTGCCTTCTGCTACATTTGCTATTGTTTTGCTCTTCCTTTTCTAGGGCTTTGAGATAAAGTGTGAGCTCATTTATTTGTTTTTTTTTTTTTTCTTTCTTTTTTTGAGGAATGACCTCCAGGAGATGAATTTACCTCTTAAAACTTCTTTCACTTTGTCCCATAGAATCTGATATGTTGTGTCTGTATTTTCATTTATCTCTAAGAATTTTTTGATTTCCTCCTTTATGTCTTCTGTAATCCATTGATCATTCAGTAACATATTGTTCATTTTGCATGTAATGTATGATTTTTTCTTTTTTCTTTTATCATTGGTTTCCAGTTTCATTCCATTATGATCACAAAAAATTCATGGTATTATCTCCTCCCCTTTATATTTACTGAGGGTTGCCTTATTTCAAAACATATGGTCTATTTTTGAGAAGGATCCCTGTGCTGCTGAGAAAAAAGTATATCCACTTGATGATGGTTGATATATTCTATATATGTCACTTAAGTCTAGGGTATTGATTGTGATATTGAGTTCTATAGTTTCTTTATTCAACTTTTGTTTGGAGGATCTGTCCAATGGTGAGAGACGTGAGTTGAAGTCACCCATAATTATTGTACTGTGGTCTATTTGATTCTTGAACTTGAGGAGAATTTGTTTAATGAACGTCGCAGCACCATTATTTGCTGCGTGAATATTGATAATTGTTATGTCTTGTCAGTGAATGGTTTCTTTTAACAGTATATAATGTCCTTCCTTATCCCTTTTGATTAAATTAGTCTTGAGGTCGATTTTATTCTATAGGAGGATGGCCACCCCTGCTTGGTTACGAGGACTGTGTGCATGGTATAAATTTTCCCAATCTTTCACCTTCAGCTTGTGTATGTCTTTTCCATTCAGATGTGTCCCCTGGAGGCAACTTATTGTTGGATTTGTTTTTTTTTAATTCAAGTTACAAGCCTATGTCACTTTATTGGAGAGTTTAAGCCATTAACGTTTAGAGTTACTATTAATATATGGTTTGTACTGCCACCCATATTTGCTTATATCTTTTTTTTAAATTAGTTTGTTTCTCCATGATTAGCTTTTCCCGCCCTCTGTCATTACTGAGGCACTTCCCACTGATGGTTTACATTGTTGATTTTCATTTCTTCCTCGTGTAGTGTTTTGCTCAAGATGCTTTCCAATGCTGGTTTTCTGGCTGCATATTCTTTTAGCTTTTGTTTATCATGAAATATTTTTATTTTGTTGTCTTACATTAAGCTTAATTTTGCTGGATACATAATTCTTGGTTGGCATCCATTGTCTTTCAGTGTTTGAAGTACGTTGTTCCAGGATCTTCTCACTTCCAGCATCTGTGATAAAAAAAAAACCATTGTTAACCTTTTTGTTTTACCCCTGATTGTAATCTGCCTCCTTTCTCTGGTAGGTTTTAATATTTTCTCTTTGTTTTGTATATTGGATATCTTCATAACAATGTGTCTTGGCATTGGTCTACTGTGATTTTGTGTGCTCAGTGTCCTGTAAGCATCTACAATTTGTTTATCTGTTTCCATTTTTATTTTTGGAAAGTTTTCTCTAATTATTTCATTCAGCAGGTTACTCATTCCCTTGGTTTGAATCTCTGTACCTTCCTCTTTCGGGATGACTCATAAGTTTGTTTTTTTAATGTTATCCCATATCTCTTGGATGTTTTCTCATAATTTTTTACAGCATTTCTTTCTTGGATAGAGTTTTTTCAAGATGATATATTTTGTCTTCATTATCTGACATTCTGTCTTCTACTTGCTCCACTCTGTTAGTGATACTCTCAATTGAGTTTTTAATTTGGTTTATCATTTCCTTCATTTCTAGAATTATTGTTTGATTTTTCTAATAATCTCTATCTCCTGATAAAGATGCTTAATTTCTTATTTTATCTGTTTATGTAATTCATTTTCAATGCGTTCTTTCACTGTTTGTTTTTGTTGTCTCGTATCCTCTTTAATGTTCCATTACATCTGTCTAAGGTATTCCTTGAGTTCTTTATATGACCATTTTTCTGATGACTCCAGATGCTCTTGAATATTTAGGCTGTCCTTCATTGTTTGTACTTTTTTTCTTCCTTGCTTTTTTTTGCTGCTCATGTTACTTCTTGTTCTGTTTGACTACTGAGTTACTGCTTACTCTTATAAATTTATTTGATGCTTGGAAGGAAAGATATTAGAAGGGAAGGGAAGAAGTCACTAAAGAGAATGAGAGTATCCAGGTAGAATTCAAGGAAGGGGTATAATAAAATTGAAAAGAAATGAAAAGACAAAAGAAAAAAATAGAAAATAAAGAATGAAAATTTTAAGTAATAATGATAATTAAAAAATGAAAATTAAAATTTAAAATAATAATAATAATAATGAAATAAAAAATTAAAAAAATAAAAAACATTAAAAAAGTTAAAGAACAACAACAAAAATGAAAATGAAAGAAAAAGAAAAACATACAAATAATATAATAATAATAATACATGCAGTACTAGAGTTCAATTAACTTCTCTTCCAGTAGGTGGAGCTGTGTGCACTGGGCCAAGCTTCTCCTCTAAATAAGTGGGAACAAATCACTGTGCAGCAGCTCTTCCTCCCAGACTCGGCGGGTCTCCAATCCTGAGTGCCTAGGGCCTTCTCTTGTGCTTCCTCAAGCCAGGCCCCGCTCACCTTTGACGCTCACCACAATACTGGTTACACACCAGGCCTCTGCTCCTGGTAGCCCTGTTTTAATGAACGCCTGGGCACACTCTCCCTGTTTGCCTCCCTCAGACCCTAAGTTTGTAGAGCTTTGTCCTGAGAACCGCCAGCGAATTTTCCTGTCTTCCGGGAGCCATGCCCCTGGTAGGTGGTGTAAGAGACCTCAATTGTCAGCACTGGTGGGAGTGGTAGCCGGGAATTCCACGCCGCAAGTCCCGAGCCAATCCTGTTTCCCTAGGTCTGGCTATCGTGCTCCTGGGAGAGCTGGGAGGGGCCCTTGAGGTTTCCCCGTAGTGTTGAGAGAGATGGCAATGGGATTACACACTTGTCGCGTTGGTTTCAATGAAGTTATCTCCTCCGCCTGTAATGTCAGTTCTATGCCATGGTGGTATCCCATTAAAATGGTGACCGTTTGTTCCCTTTGCTGGGTGACCAATGCAATGGGTGGGTCCTGACTATCTCTCCCAAGCCCCATTTCAATCCTGTGGCCACTGCCTATGAAGGCTCAGTTGTCTTTTAACTCTGTCAATTCAGAAAGCCCAACCAGTTATTTCAGTGGGAATGTTAGTGCTGAGTCACAAAAACCAGACGAATCTAAGCTTGAATGCAGCCAATCCGGGCTCTGTGTGTGTTCTGAGGGGCCCAGACTGTTCGCCCCAGATTCACAACAGGTCAACATTGCCTAGTGATTCTGAGCAAACAGCATTTAGACAGTTTATGACTTCCTATGCCCGTGCAGCTGAAGAGATCAGAGACTTGATTTCTCCATGCCTGCCTTCATAATGGATCTCCTGTATTGCTACTTTTTAATATCTGTGCATGTGCGTGTTTGTATATATATATATATATATATATATATATATATATATATATATATATATACACACACTCTTCAGATTTTTCAAAATATGAAATATATGTGTCTTATTATACACTCCCTAAATTCATTCATATTCATATCTGTGGATTTATAATCAACTTTCCACAAGATTATTCTCATAATAATCATCCACCTGCAATACATATTGTTTCCTAGTACTGAAAACTAAATTCAGTGAATGGTGCATACAAACCCTATTATTTCTACATTTACTTAGCCAGTTTAAAATCAATGCAAGTAGATTCCTAGGGGACATGATGTGTATTTTGACTTTCATTTTTATTCAACACTTGTACGTTACTATGTCTTCAGTTTATCCACATCATAGGATATATATTTCAGTCACAAATTAGAAAATTTATAGGCATTTGTTTCACGATCAATCACTTCCTGATTCAGAACACATGCATTCCTCCATGTTTCTTGACTGGTCTTTTCATGAGACTTCTTTCCAAACACATTACTTTCGTTTAACATCATCACTTATAAAGCAAAACTCAAACACCATTCATCATAAATCATAATCCTAATATTACCATTAGATATATAACTGGTTGGAATGAATGATTGTATATCAATATAAGATTTCTTATATATTTTCACATGTCATTTCAATCCATTATTTAAAGTGGAATCAGTTATGTTATTTATTCATAGTATGGTCTATTCATGCATTATCTCTATATTCATAGACAGAGGTTACACCTCTTTGTGCCCCTAATACTAATGTATGCGTCTTCAAATTATTGCTCCCAGGAATGGTGAAAGAAATACTCATGTCACCTGATCTACATATACATTTTATCACAGTAATATTCTGAACAACAAACAAATAAAATATCACACTTATGATTGTACCAAAGCCTAAAAGGAAAGTGAATGTTGATAACTAATAGCATCCATGTCCAGGTTGCCTAATGCTCTCAAATGTCATTCCCATTCATGACGACATATTTGTTTTTTCCTATGATTATATATTCAAACTCAAGCCTGTTGAAAATGTCTAATCCTATCCCTCACTTTTTACTTTGCCTGATTTAGTAATGTCTCTATTGACACCTGCTTTCCTACATATTTTCCCCAGTTCATCATTTTGGCTTACTCTTCACATGTGCTGACATTTACATTCACTCTCTAAACAAAACCCTATTGCTAAAGAAGCTTTTTTTTCCAAATCATATACTCACTCTTCTTCCTAAACCTACTGACTATCTTCCTAATCCTACCAACTATCCCTTTTTGACTGGATGTTCTCTTCTACATTCAATCATCCAAGGTACAAGGTCCTATGCCATTGTATTTCGATTTAACTGAGACAATTGTACAGAACATTATTCAACACTAAGTATCCAAACCAAGGGCCCAATGCCCTTCTGGGCTTCAAATCTTTCTTAGATTCCCGTTTTTATACATATATTTCACCTATATATTCTTATAAATATCACAGGTTCCCAATCCCATTATTCATCCTGCAGAATGATTCCTAACCCAAATCGAAAATATTATTAACCCTAACCATACACTAACTTTCCAGGAGAGCAGGAACAGTGTGGGTATTAAACTACAGGAATCTAGGGGATCTTCACCTGCTGAGAAACTCAAATGTTCATGCAGAAATAATCCCTGGTGAAGATGAAGGCAGCTATGAAGTACCTCAGAAAGCAAAAGTCAACTTCCATGGCAATCATCCTGGTCAGGATGAAGGGTTGTGTCTGAATCATTCTCTCTCTTCTTAATGTATAGAACATGGACCAAACCAGTCCTGTGTGGAAGCTGTTCCCGGGTGCTTATGGTTGATATAACATTCTAACTAGAGAAAGTGCCACATGAAAATCGGGGCAGCCTCCACCTCATGGTACTTTTGGAAGCAACAAAGTGGTTGCCAAGGCAGTGACATCATTCAGATCCTGAAGAAAGTGATCTCACCTCACTTCCTTGGTGAGGGAACTCTCTGAACTTGGGATCCAGGAAGCCAGGCACCCAGAGACAGTCCCTGTTCTAGTCCCAGTGGTCTCACATGTTTGGAATTACCAAGGACAGAGTCAGTCTTTCTTGGTACCTACAGATGTGAGGATGTCCAAATTCCAGGAAACCTCTGAAGAGGGGCTTTCCCTGAGAAAGCAGGTAGTGGATCATTTTCTGAGAATAGGTAGGAAAGGCGGTTTGTTTGGTATGGTGTGGAATATTTCTATTAAGTCCTTTGACAAGGTGAGTGTTTCTATGTGTGTGTATCCCACTGAGTCCATTGTTGTAGACATTAGAAAAGACAATGCATCAATGGATGTGTCCTGTCTAGTAGAAAGCTTCCCAGCATTCATCCTGCCCAATTCATGAGTGGACTCTGGCTTGCTTTATGGATGGGCAACACCTACAAGCTTCCTAATTTCCTGTTTTCTCTCTCAATTCTGGCGACTCTCCAGAATAGTATCATGGTTTTGTGTCCAAGATTTGTACCGCCTCCAAGATCTGTGACATTGCTATGTACTGGAAGCTGAAGGAAATGGCTAGCATCTCAGAAATCTCAGATATCTGTTGACCAGGAAAGTCTCAGTAGAGAAACCCTGCTTTGGTCCTTCTGCTTACCTTTTGTTCTGTTGAATGTCAGGAAGATTTTTGCCTCAAGCCACCACTTTGTGAAGCCTGAAGAAAAGAGTTTTCAAATGGAAATGAAAGGGCATCACCTGTGGCTCTTTGCTTAATTGCTTAGGATTGGGATGTGTCTGAATCAGCCTGTTGGCCCTGTGTGAGGCTGTGGCTTAGATTCTCAGCACCTGATGGATCTAAAGATAGATCCCATGCGTGCATCCAAAACCAAAATGGCAAAAAGATCAGATATTGTTGATGAACTCTCTTGCCTTCCTCTGGTAGGTTCCAGATATCCATCAAGTGAGAATAGGGATCCTTTGGGTCAAATGAGTTCTTCAAAGCCCTGCAGAGGCTAGGCCATAGGTGCTTGATTTTCATGACTCCAATTCACTTAAAGAATCTAAACCCCAAAGCTAGAAGGCCTCAAGTTGGAGAAGCCAAGCAATATTAAAGGTAGGCCTATTTGATCACTCCTGGTTCACAGGAAGAGAGTCCAGGCCACCCTTACTTTAGGCAAATGCGGTGCAAGGAGCTTATTTTGGACACTGTCGTGGGCTGCATCCCTTATGGAAACCTCCAGCCAGAGGATATAATGAGTGTCTATATGGAAGAAGATGAGGGCCATGTGAGAGTGTTTTGGTTTTAATTGTGGACATTTGTCTGGCGGTTGGAAGAGATCACTGGGTCCACCTAGGCTTGCACTCTGGTGTGATTCCCTTTAGAGACTGAGTTCTTTTACTGATCTCAGAGAATTATTGCCAGGAATTGTGTTGGAATTTTAGATGGCCATGCATGAGAGTTGCCCTTGGAAAGTGACATCTAGGCCCTAGTTGAGTTTCCACAGATCACAGGGAATCTCAGCCAGGATAACACATGATATTATTCTTAAAGACTTGGCAGCCATATTTGAGAGTCAAAACACACATGGACCATACTTTGTAGACCTCAATGGGCCTGGCTTAATCTGACTTTTGGCCACTTTTGGAAGCCTTGCCTGTAAGAATTCTCCAGAGTTTTCATTTAATGGTTTCTGAGTGAATTGAAATCCACAGTGCCTCCAACTTCATCCTTGAAAATTGGCTATATCAATATCATGAAATTTTTGAAATTCCCATGACCGGGTAGCACTGGAGAACATTTGGATGTCCTCTTGCTGATCATGAGTATACAGGACAGTGCCTTGATTGACTGGGTTTTATGAAAATGGTGTAGAACAGAGATTCCAGTAAGTTGGATCTTGCTGAGTAGTTGTTCTAGAGCAGTGGTTGGCAGGTGTGTGATAAAACATCTGTGGTGGGGGCATGTGGATCTGCCATTGGCTTCCAAATGGATTGTGACTGACATTTTGCAGTCAGTAGAACCTTATATGTAAAAGCATATTGTTATATGGAGAGGTTTCAGGGCAATGTTCAGAATCAGGATGCTATGGTCAATAGGGCAAGTTATGTGGGATAGAAGCCTGGTTGGTGCATTCTCCTGCAGAACTCGACACACCACACTTGACAGAACTCACTTCAGCACTGTGTCCCAGGTGAACCCTTGTATTTAATGAAGCAAATACCAAACTCCCAGTGCAGCAGCAAGAAACACCACGAAAGTGGAGGATGACCAAATGAATTTACAGTCCACACGGGGAGACACCTAGAATCCAGTGGCCACAGTATACCTACAAATAGAAAATTCAGCACTGCTGCCTCATGTTTATTGGAAAATAAGAAACCATGTCATCCAGGTCACATAGATGCAGAACCAGATTTGATGGTCTCACTACATATGAAGCTAATGCTTCTGACAACAGCATATATTTCATTGCCCAACCTCACAGGCAGTTTCTTCAGATGTTAGGCTGGCAGAAATTCATGTTTTTGGAGTGATTACCCTGTCCCTTACTTTTGGAAACTCCTCTACCAACTCCAAATTTGTGAACTTCTGAGCATTTTCCATTCCACATATGTATTCACAGATTTTCTAAATGTTCTCCTCTAATTGTGTCTTATGTACGGCGAAGGTAATGTCAAGGCATTATTCTGAATGAGAGTGGGAAGATTTTTGTGTAGCACATATTTGCATACACATTGGATACATTTTCCAATTTTCCATTCGAAATACTGAATCCCTGACACTAACACATGCCCTACTAGACTTTGACTTCTTATCCTAATTTGATGGAGAATAATAACCCAAACAGAATACAAATACAAGAGGTTCACAGGAGGCATGGTGTATAATTGGACTTGCCTTTCGTATGATAAATTGTAGGTGTTATAAATCTAGCGAATTTTAATTGAAATAGTTCTCCATGTGTTTTCAAAGTTAACAAATATGTGAATAACTGTCTCCTTTCTCTGTAGCCTATTCATCACATGTATTTTTATAAGCACATACAGAATTCTACCTGGTATCAGTCGTACATTTGGTGAGGTGGCTGGCTTGGCAGATACAAATTGTGAGAAGAGATCACTCCTACTTAACGCTGTTGGAACTGAAAATTCAACATATGGGTGAGCTTTTTATTTAAACAACATGAATCCATGTACATTTAAATGAATATTTTTGGATCTGTGGATGATATATATTTCATGGTGAATTTCAATTCACATACATAATGCTACTTTTTAATGTCTGTGTGTGTGTGTGTCTGTGTGTGTATATATATATATATATATATATTTATATATATATATATATATATATATATTCACTCTCCAGATTTTTCAAAATATTTAGTATATTTTTCTTTTTATACCCTCCCTAAATTCATTCATATTCATGTATGTGGATTTATAATCAACTTTTCACAAGATTATTCTCAGAAATATTCCTCCACCTGAAATACATATTTTTTTCCTTCTACTGAAAACTAACTTTGGGGGATCACATGATGGCGGCGAATGGAGTGCATTACCCCCATGTACCACGTCACTGTGCGGGAAAATGACGAGTTAGAACGGCTAAAACCTATCTTGTTAGGAATTTTCAGCAAATTTGGTGTGCTCCAAAACCTAGTGGACATATATCCATCTCACGAGGATCAGCTACGGGGGCTCAAATGCGAGTGATTTTTCCGCACGGAGGGTCATGCTGCTTATTCAGCAAATTGCCCTGCAGCTAGAGTGTGTGGCGCGCACTGGGAAAAGACGAAATAGCATCGCAAATATACAGTGGTGCGGATTCTATGGGCTCCTGCCCGCTATGCAATTACTGTGCTCAGTGCTGAATTCTGGGATTGAGACGGGGATGGATGTGGTCCAATTCCGTTCTCCATACCGGTCAGACCACAGAGGAAGCCAGCGTCCACCATCTTGAAGAGCTGACGTCACCATCCCTGTTTTCGACTGATCGCAGCTCATTCAGCTATAGAACAGGTAATTTCAGGATTCCATTCACCTTTGCTTCGCAGACAAATTACTCAGGCTCAGTGCTAAAGAACCCGCAGAAACTGCGTCTTGGAGCCTGCTCCTATTAGAACATACACTGAGCCCAGAGCGGCCAAATTTGGCCTCCCTGAACTGATCTGGCCCAGGGCTCAAGAACCCGTGGAAACTGCTTCCCGGTCCGGGTCTTGCTGAATAATGTGGAG
This sequence comes from Callospermophilus lateralis, assembly GCF_048772815.1. Lineage (NCBI taxonomy): Eukaryota > Metazoa > Chordata > Mammalia > Rodentia > Sciuridae > Callospermophilus > Callospermophilus lateralis. The sequence goes on along the minus strand of NW_027512533.1, from coordinate 130,413 downwards.
GTAAATATCAACCGAGCCTTCATAGGCAGTGGCAACAGGATTGAGACGAGGCTTGTGAGGGCAAGTCAGGACTCACCCATTGCTTTGGTCACCCAGCAAAGGGAACGAAATGCTGCCTTTTGCATGGGATACCAACATGGCAGAGATCTGATGTCATCAGAAAGCAGCGGAGGAGATAACTTCATTAATACCAGCGGTGACAGAAACAGTTGGTCTCCTGGTAAAGAAAGTGAGTCAGAAACACTCGAGTCTCTCTCACTTTGTCATCAAGCCAGAGGGGCAGAGCAGAGCCGCTGCCCATGCCTGGAACAGGCCCAGCGACACACCTGCATGATACTCACTTCACTCCAATTGGAATAGAGGCAGAGGAGAGCCACCACAGGTGCCCAGAACAGGCCTAGCGACCAGCAGGCATGGTAGTCACGTCACCTCAATTGGAGTAATTCCAGAGCAGAGCCTTCTCCAGCACCTAGTACAATCCAAGTGGCCCACCGGCATGGTAGTCACATAACCCCAATAGGAGTAGGCGCAGAGCAGAGTCTTTGCCCATGGTGCCCGGAACAGGCCCAGCAACCTGCCGGCTTCGTAGTCACTACACCCCAATTGGAGTAGCGGCAGAGCAGAGCCACCACCCGCGCCCTCAAGGTAGACAAATCTGCACCCGACCAGCAGAAGAGGCCCAGCGGCCTGCCAGCGTGGCAGACACTTCACCCCATTTGGAGTAGGGGCAGAGCAGATCCATCGCCCATGCCCGTAAGGTAGGCAGACCTGCGACCGACGGCAGAACAGGCCCACCCACCCGCCGGCATGGTAGTCACGTCACCCCAATTGGAGTAGGGGCAGAGCAGAGCCGCCGCCCGCGCCTCTAAGGTAGGCAGACCTGAGACCGACTGGCAGAACACCCCAGGGGTCCATGGGTGTGGTACACACGTCACACAAATTAGAGGAGGGGCTTAGCAGAGCCGCTTCCCGTGCCTGCAGGGTAGGCAGACCTGCGACCGATCAGGAGAACAGGCCCAGCGGCCCATCAGCATGGTAGATAGATCACCCCAATTGGAAGAGCACAACAGCCACACCCCGCACCAGCAAGGAAGACTTTTCAAATATACAAGAGCAATATAAATATATAGGGGGAAAATTTCAAAATCACAACAGTTTCACCAAGCAGAAAGAAACGCGAGCCGTATGAAAAGACAAAGAAAAAAGGACCACAAGCAATGCAGGTCAACACAACTTTAGAAGAGGTAATAGCTGCAGCAGATGGAATGTCAGATAAAAAACTCAGGATATACATGCTTCAGATAATCTCGAGTCTCAAGGAAGACATAGGACAGCAAAATCAGACAATGAAAGATCACTTCGACAATGAATTACACAAACAAATCCAAGAAGCAAAAGATCAATTATACAGGGAGATAGAAGTTGTAAAAAATGACAAACAGAAATCCTAGAAATGCAGGAAGCAATAAAACAACTTAAAAACTCAATTGAGAACACTACCATCAGAGTAGAACACTTAGAAGATAGAACATCAGACAATGAAGACAAAGTATTTCAACTTGAAAAGAACATAGACAGCTCAGCAAGACTGTTAAGAAACCATGAACAGAACATCCGTGAAATATGGGATAACATAAAGAGACCAAACTTAAAAGTCATTGGGATACAGGAAGGTATAGAGGTCCAAACCAAAAGAATGAGCAATGTATTTAATGAAATAATACGAGAAAACTTCCCAGACTTGAAGAATGAGACAGACTCCCAAGTCCTAGAAGCCAACAGGACGCCGAATGTGCAAAATCATAAGAGATCCACACCTAGACGCATTATAATGAAGATACCCAACGTACAGAATAAAGAGAGAATTTTAAAAGCTACAATTGAAAGGAAGCAGATTACATTTAGGGGTAAAGCAATCAGGATAACAGCTGATATTTCAACACAGACTCTGAAAGCTAGAAGATCCTTGAAATATATGTTTTTGTCAGGAGCTTTAGCTTCATTTCTAGTGAAAGCATCAAAGCTGTGTCTGCATCTATGTAACCTGGAGAACATGGTTTCTTATTTTCCAAAAGACATGAGGCGGCAGTGCTGAATTCACTCTTTGTAGGTAAACTGTGGCCACTGAAGGCTAAGTGTCTCCCCGTGTGGACTGTGAAGCCATTTGTTCATCCTCCACTTTTCATGGTGTTTCTTGCCGCTGCACTGGGAGTTTGGTATTTGTTTCACTAAATAAAATGAGTTCAACTGAGACCCAGTGCTGGAGGGAGTTCTGTCATGTATGGTGGGTCAGGGTCTGCAGGAGAATTCACCAACCAGGATTCTATCCCACATAGATTGCCCCCTTGATCATAGCAACCTGATTCTGAACATTGCCCTGAAAATCTCCATATAAAAAGATGCCTTCACATGGAGAGGTTTCAGACATATAAGTTTCTGCTGGATGCATCATGTCAGTCTCAAGCCCTTTGGAAGTAATGGCAGATCCACATGGCCCCACAAGAGATGTTTTATCACACACCTGCACACCACCTGCACACACACCACTATTCAGTAGGCTACAAGTTACTGGCATTTCTGTTCTACACCATTTTCATGAAACCCAGACAATCAAGGCACTATCTGGTACACTCATGATGAGCAAAAGGACATCAAAGGTTCTCCAGTGCCACCTGGTCATTGGAATGGCAAAAAATTCATGGTATTTATGTAGCCACTTTTCAAGGATGAAGTTGGAAGCACTGTGGGTTTCAATTCATTCAGGAACCATTAAATGGTGAGGAAGCTCATTTCAATAAAAGATCTGGAGAACTCTCACAGGCAATTTTTCCCAAGGAGTGAGCTAGATCTCAGTTTAGAAGGGCGAATCTCATTAGTGGCCTATTCCACTGCCACACAAATGACCGCAATTGAAACCAAAACACTCCCACATGACCCTCATCTTCTGCCATAGAGACACTCATCATAACCTCTTGCTGCAGGTTTTCATGAGGGATGCAGCCCAAGACAGTGTCCAAAATAAGCTCACTTACCCCTCAATTGCCTAAAGTCAGGGTGGCCTGGACACCCTTCCTGTGAACCAGGAGTGATCAAATAGGCCTGCCCTTAATACTGCTCTGCTTCTCCATTTTGACTGTACTGATTGTTGAGTATAAATTCTTTGTGTGAATTGGAGTCATGAGAAAATCCAAGCACCTATGCATTAGCCTCTTCAGGGCTTTGAAAAACTCATTTGACCCAAATGATATCTATTCTCACTTGATAGAGGTCAGGACTTACAGAGGAAGGCAAGAGACTTCATCCACATTGACTGCTCTTATGGCCATTTTGGTTTTGGATTCAGAGATGGGATCTTTCTGTAGATCTGTCAGGTGCCGAGAATCTAAGCCCCAGCCTCACATAGGGCCAAGGGGCAGATTCAGACACATCCCTTTTGAAGCAATTAAGCAAACAGCCACAGGTGATGCCCATTCATTTTCATTTGAAAACTGTTTTCTTCAGGCTTTACAAAGGGGTTGCCTGAGGCAAAGAAATTCCTGACATTCAGGGCAACAGAACAAAAGGTTAGCAAAAGGCAGAAAGCAGGGTTTCTCCACTGAGGCTTTACTGGTCGCACTGATATCTGAGTTTTCTGAGATGCTCCCATTGCCTTCAGCTATCCAGTACATGGCCATGTAACAAAGCTTGGAGGCGGTACATATCTTGGACACCAAACCATGAGACTATTCCGGAGAGTGGCCAGAATTCAGGAAGAAAACTGGAGCTTAGGAAGATAGTAGGTGTTGTCCATTCATAAGGCAAGCTGCAGTCCATTCATCAATTGCGCAGGATGAATGCTGGGTAGCTTTCTACTAGACAGGGCACTTCCATTGATGCATTCTCTTTTCAAATGTCAACAACCACGGACACAGTGGGATACACTTTTAGAAACCCTCGCCATGTCAAACGACTTTCTAGAAACAATCCACTCAAAAACAAACAATCCACCATCCCTACCTATTCTCAGAACATGAGACAAAACCACAAACTCACACCCACACCCACAAAGCACCTCCTTCCCAGAAGTAGGTCTTTGATTATCCGGAGTTTCCTCTGACTGGTGGGCCATACCATGTTCCCCCGAAATGGCCTGTACTTTCTCAGATTTGGTGTCTTTGCCAGAACAACTACCTGCTTTCTCAGGAAACACCTGTCTTCATAGCTATCCTGGCATTTGGCCATCCTCACATCAGTTGGTACCAATAAAGACTGACTCTGTCCTTGGTAAATCCAATCAAGTGTGCCAACTGGGACTGGCACTGGCTCTGGGGGCCTAGCTTCCTGGTTCCCAAGTTAAGAGAGTTCCACTACAAAGGAAGTGAGGTGAGGTCACTTTTTTCAGGAACTGAATGAGGTCACTGCCTTGGCAACTACTTTGCCCTAACAGTTGCTTCCAAGGGTCCCATGAGATGGATGCTGCCCCAATTCCTGTGACATTTTTACAAGTTAGAATGGTATATCAACCATAGTCACCCAGGAACAGCTCTCCACACAGGCTTGGTTTGGTCCATCTTCTCTACATTAAGAAGAGAGAGGCTGATTCAGACACAACCCTTCATCCTGACCAGGCTGTTTGCCATGGAAGATGACCTTTGCTCTCTCAGGTCCTTCATACCTGCCTACATGTTTTCCAGGGATAATTTCTGCATGGACCATTGAGGTTCTAAGTAGGTGGAAGATCCCCTCCATCCCTGCATTGTAAGACCAACTCTGTTCCAGCTTTTCTGTAATGTTATATTGAGGGAACAGTGTATGGTTATGCTTAATAACCAGTTCGATTTGGGTTAGGAATCATTGTACGGGATGTATAATGGTATTGGGTAACTGCAATACTTACAAGAATATATAGGTGAAATATAAGTATGAAAACAGAAATCCAGGTAAGATTTGAAGTCCAGAAAGTCATTGGGTCCTTGATTGGATTACTTAGCTTGAATTACGTTCTGCACAGGTATCTCAGATAAATTGATATACAATGGCATAGGAACTTGTACCTTGGATGATTGAATGTAGAAGAGAACATCCCCTCAAACAGAGATAGTCAGTAGGATCAGGAAGATAGTCGGTAAGTATCGGAAGAACAATGAGTATAGGATTTGGACCAAAAGTTATTTAGCAATAGGGTTTCGGTTAGAGAGTGAATTTCAATAACAGCACATGTGAAGGGTCTCTAACAATGATGAAGTGGGGAAAATATGTAGGAATGCAGATATCAATAGAGACATTAGGAAATCAGGCAAAGTATAAAGTGAGTGATAGGATTAGATATTTTCAACAGGGTTGAGGTTGAACATATAATCTTAGGAAGAAACAAATATGTAGTCACCAATCGGATTGACATTTGAGAGCATAAGGCACCCTGGACATGGATGTTTTTAGTAATCCATGTTAACTTTCTATTTAGGATTTTGTAGAATCATAAGTGTGACCTTTGAATTTTGTGTCTAGAATATTACTGTGATGAAATATATATGTAGATCAGGTGACATGAGTATTTCTTCCACCATTTCTGGAAGCAATATTTTGAAGATGTATAAATTTGTATTGGGGCTACAAAAAGGTGCACCCTGTGTCTATGAATACAGAGGAAATGCATGAATAGACCATACTGTGAATAAATAATAAAACTGGTTTCAACTTGAAATAATAGATTGAAATAAATTTGAAAACAAATAAGAAATCTTATATTAATATACAATCATTCATTCCAACCCATTATACATCTAATGGAAATATGAGGATTTTGGTTTATCATGAAAAGTGTGTGACTTTGCTTCAAATTGATTATGAAAATCGAAAATAATTTGTTTGGAAAGAAGTCTCATGAAAAGACCAGTCAAGAAACCTGGAGGAATACATGTGTTCTGAAGCAGGAAGCGATTGAAAGTGAAACAAATGCCTATAAATTTGCGAAATTTTTGATGAAATATTTGTCCTATGATGTCCATAAACTTAAGAAAGAGTAATGTACCAGTGTGGAATAAAAACGAACGTCAAAATACACAACACGTCCAATAGAATTCTACATGCATTGATGTTAAACTGGTTCAGTTACTGTAGAAATATTAGGATTTGAAGGCACCAATCACTGTAGTTAGTTTTCAGTACTAGGAAACAAATATGTACTTCAGGTGGATGAATATTTCTGAGAATAATCTTGTGAAAATTTTATTATAAATCCACATACATGAACATGAATGAATTTTGGGACTCTAAATAAGACACAAATATTTCATATTTTGAAAAATATGGAGACTATATATATATATATATATATATATATATATATATATATATATATATATATATATATATATTTATATACACACACACACACACACACACACAAAACACACACACAGACTTTAAAATGTAGTAATATATGCCAATCGAAATCCATCATGAAATATATATCATCCACAAATGCAAAAATATATATTTTACAGAATATGGATTTATGTATAATTTTGTTCAACTAGGAAGCTCACCCATAGGTTGAATATTCAGTTCCAAAGCGTTTAGGAGGAGTGATCTCTTCTCACAATTTGTATTTGCTGAGGAAGCCACCTCACAAAAATATAGGTGTGATACCAGGTAGCTTTCAGTATGTGCATATAAAAATACATATGTTGAATAGGCTACAGAGAAAGGGAGTCAGTAATACACATATTTTGAACTTTAAAAACACATGGAGAACTATTTAATTAAAAATTGACTAGATTTATAACACATAAACTTTATCATGTAAAAGGCAAGTCCAAATATACATCATGCCTCCTTTGAACTGCTTGTATTTATATTCTGTTTGTGTTATTTTTCTCCATCATATTAGGATTAGTAGCCAGAGTCAAGTAGGGTATGGGATAGTGTCAGGGATTCTGTATTTTGAATGGAAAATTGGAAATTGTATCAAATGTGTGTGCAAATATGTGCAACCCAAAACTTCCCACTCTGATCCAGAACAATGCCTTGACATTACCTTCGCTCCAAGGAAGACACAATTAGAGGAGAAGAGTTAGAAAATTTGTGAATACATGTCTGGAATGGAAAATGCTCAGGAGTTCACAAACTTCGAGATGGTAGAGGAGTTTCCAAAAGCAAGGGACATGGTAAACACAACACCAACATGGAGCTCTTCTGGCCTAAAGACTGTTTGAGAAACTGCATGTGAGATTGGGCACTTGAAATATAAGTTGTTGTCAGAAGTTTTAGCTTTCTTTCTAGTGAGACCATCAAAGATGGGTCTGCATCTATGTGACCTGGACGACATGTTTTCTTATTTTCCAATGAACATGGGGCAGCAGTGCTGAATTCTCTCTTTGTAGGTAAACTGTGGCCACTGGGGGCTTAGTGTCTCCCCGTGTCGCTGTGAAGACATTTGGTCATCCTCCACTTTTCGTGGTGTTTCTTGCTGCTGCACAGTGAGTTTGATATTTGCTTTACAAAATACAAGGAGTTCAACTGGGACACACTGCTGCAGGGAGTTCTGTCACTTGTGGTGGGTTAGAGTCTGCAGGAGAATGCACCATCCAGGCTTCTATCACTCATTGCTTGCTACATTGCCCCCTTTTCCATTGCAACCCAATTCTGAACATTGCCCTGAAACCTCTCTATATAACAAGGTGCCTTTACATAAATGGGTCTGCTGGCTGCTGCAAGTCAATCACATGCTATTTGGAAGCCAATGGCAGATCCACATGGCCCCACCACAGATGTTTTGTCACACACCTGCCCACAACTGCTCAAGGCGCACTACTCAGAAGGTTCCAACTTACTGGCATCTCTGTTCTATGCCATTTTCATGAAACCCAGTAAATCAAGGCCCAGTCTGGTACACTCATGATGAGCATCAGGAGATCTAACTGTTCTCCAGTGCCACCTGGTCATGGGAATTTTAAAAATTTCATGGTATTTATCTAGCCATTTTTCAAAGAGGAATTTGTAGCCACAGTGGGTTTCAATTCATTCATGAACCATTAAATGTTGTGGAAGCTCATTTCAATGAAAGATCTGGAGAACTCTCAAAGGCAATGCTTCCCAAAGAGTGGCCTAAAGGTCACATGAGGCCAGGCCCATTGAGGTCTACAATGTGAGGTCCATGGGTGTTTTGACTCTCAAATATGCCTGCCAAGTCTTTCAGAATAAAATCCAGGTATATCCTGGCTGACATTCTCAGTGCTTTGTGGAAAGCCACCCTGGGCTTAGATCTCAGTTTCAAAGGGCAAGTCTAATGCGTGGCCTCCTAAAATCCCAACACAATTCATGTGAATACTTCTCTGAGGTCAGTTCCAGAACTCAGTCTCTAAGGTGAATCAAACCCGAGTTAAAGCCCAGGTGGACCCAGTCTTATCTTCCAACAGCCAAATAAATGACCACAATTAAATCCAAAACACTCCCACATTGCCCTCATCTTCTTCCATATAGACACTCATCATTACCTCTGGCTGGAGGTTTCCATGAGGGGTAAAGCACAAGACAGAGTCTGAAATAATCTAACTTGCCCTCATTTGCCTAAAGTCAGTGTGACCTGGACACCCTTCCTGCAAACAAGGAGTGATTTAATAGGCCTGCCACTAATACTGCTCTGCTTCTCCAATTTGAGGCCTACTGACTGTCATGTATAGATTCTTTATGTGATTTGGATTCATTAGAAAACCCAAGCACATATGGGCTAGCCTCTGCAGGGCTTTGAAGAACTCGATTAATTCAAAGGATCCCCAAATTCACTTGTTGGAGGTCAGGAACCTAACAGAGAAAGGCAATAAACTTCATCTACAATGACTGATTTTTTAGACATTTTGGTTTTGGATGAACACATGGGATCTTTCTTAAGATCCATTAGGCGCTGAATATCTAAGACACAGCCTCACACACGGCCAAGAGGCTGATTCACACACATATCTCTCAAAGCATTTTAGCAAACAGCCACAGGTGATGCACATTCATTTCCATTTGAAAACTGTTTTCTTCAGGATTCACAAAGGGGTGGCCTGAGGCAAAGACCTTCCTGACATTCAGGGCAACAGAGGAATAGGGAAGCAAAAGGCCCAAAGCCGGTTTTCTCCACTGAGACTTTCCTTGTCACACTGATATCTGAGTTTTCTGAGATGCTCCCTTTCCTTTCAGCTATAGAATACATTGGCCATGTCACAGAGGTTGGAGGTGGTACATAACTTGGACAAAAAACCATGAGCCTACTCTGGAGAGTGGCCAGATTCAGAAAGAAAACAGGAACTTAGGAAGATAGTACGTGTTGCCCATTGATAAGGCAAGTCACAGTCCATTCATAAATTAGGCAGGATAAATGCTGGAATTCTTTCTACTAGACAGGACACATCCATAGATGAATTCTCTTTTCTAATGAATACAACCACGGACACAGAGAGTTACACAGATATAGAAACACTCACATTGTCAAAGGAATTACTAGACACAGTCCACTCCAAACCCAACAAACTGCCTTTCCTACTTATTCTCAGAACATGAGAAAAAACCACAAACTCACTCCCACACCCACAAAGACACCTCCTTCCCCCAAGTAATTCTGTGACTATCCTGAGTGTCGTCTGACTGGTAGGCCATACTATGTACCCCCAAATGGCCTGTCCTGTCTCAGATATGGTCTCCTTGGCCAAATCTGTGACGTTGTCAGGAGCCAGAAATGGGAAAGTACCTTTTTCTCAGGAAAGGCCCCTCTACAAAGCTCTCCTGGCATTTGGCCATCCTCACATCAGTAGGTTCCAGGAAACACTGATTCTGTCCTTGGTAAATCCAAACAAGTGACCTCAATGGGACTGGGACTGGGACTGGCTCTGGTTGCCTGGCTTCTGCACACAAGTTCAGAGAGTTCCATCACCAAGGAAGAGAGGTGAGATCACTTACTTCAGGTAGTGAATGAGGACACTGCCTTGGCAATCACTTTGTCCTAACAGTTGCTTCCAAGGGTCCCATGAGATAGAGGCTGCCCCTACTTCCTGTGACACTTTCACAAGTTAGAATGGTGAATCAACCATAGGCACCCAGGAACAGCTCTCCACACAGGCCTGGTTTGGTCCATTTTCTCTACATTGAGAACAGAGAGGCTCATTAAGATACAACCCTTCATCCTGACCAGGTTGTTTGCAATGGAAGATGAGTTTTGCTCTTTAAGGTCCTTCATAGCTGCCTATATCTTCTCCAGGGATCACATCTGCATGGACCTTTGAGTTTTTCAGCATATGGAATATCCCCTACATTCCTGTATTGTAAGACCAACACTGTCCCTGGTCTTTTGTTAAGTGAGATTGTGGGAACAGTGTATGTTTAGGGTTTAATAACATGTTTGATTTGGGTTAGGAATCATTCTGCTGGATGAATAATGGTATTGGGAACCTGTGATATTTATTAAAACATAGACATAAAATATAAGTATGAAAACAGAAATCTAGGTAAGATTTGAAGCTCAGAAGGGCATTGAGCTGTTGATTGTGATACTTAGCTTTGAATTATGTTCCGCATATATGTCTCAGATAAATCGATAATCAATGGCATAGGACCTTGTACCTTGGATGATTGAATGGAAAAGAGAACTTCCACTCAAACAGGGAAACTCAGTAAGATTAGGAAGATAGTCAGTAGCTTTCAGAAGAAGAGTGAGTACAGGATTTGGACCAAAAATTCTTTATCAATAGGGTTTCGCTTAGAGAGTGAAAGTAAATATCATCACATGTGAAGAGTCACTCACATGGTGAACTGGGGAAAATATTTAGGAAAACAGACATCAATAGAGACATTAGGAAATCAGCCAAAGTATAGAGTGAGTGATAGGATTAGACATTATTAACTGCATTTAGTTTGAATATATAATTTTAGGAAGAAACAAATACGTAGTCACCAATAGGATTGATATTTGAGACTATTAGGCAAACTGGACCTGGATGTTTTTAGGAATCCATGTTCAGTTTCCATTTAGGCTTTGGTACAATCATAAGTGTGACTTTTGCTTTTTGTGTCCAGAATATTACTGTGATACAATGTATATGTAGATAAGGTGACCTGAGTATTTCTTCCACCATTTCTGGGAGCAATATTTTGAAGATGTATAAATTAGTATTCGGGGAACAAACAGGTGCACTCTTTGTCTTTGAATATGGAGAATATGCATGTATAGACCATACTGTGAATAAATAATATAACTGGTTCCAACTTCAAATAATGGATTGAATTGAAATGTGAAAATATACAGGAAATCTTATATTGATATACAACCATTCATTCCAACCCGTTTTACATCTAATGGTAATATGAGGATTATGGTTTATCATGAAGAGTGTGTGAGTTTTGCTTAAAATTGATTATGGAAATTGAAAATATTTTTTTTGGAAAAAAGACTCATAAAAAGACCAGTCAAGAAACCTGGAGAAATACATGTGTTCTGAAGCAGGAAGTGACTGAAAGTGAAACAAATGCTTATAAATTTGTGAAATTGTAGATGAAATACATATCCTCTGATGTGCATTCACTGAAGGAATAGTAATGTACCAGTGTTGAGTAAAAATGAACGTCAAAATAAACATCATGTCCCATAGGAATCTTCTTGCATTGATGTTAAACTGAGTCAGTTAATGTAGAAATATTAGGATTTGAATGCACCATTCACTGAATTTAGTTTTCAGTCCTAAGAAACAAATATGTATTTCAGGTGGATGAATATTTCTGAGAATAATCTTGTGAAAATTTGATTATAATTCCACATACATGAACATGAATGAATTTGAAAATTTGATTATAATTCCACATACATGAACATGAATGAATTTTGGGACTGTACATAAGACACATCTATTTCATATTTTGAAATATATGGAGAGTGTGCATATATATATATATATATATATATATATATATATATACAAGAGTGTGTATACACACACACACACACACAAAACAGACATTAAAAAGTAGCAATATATATGCCAATTGAAATTCTTCATGAAATATATATCATCCACAGATCCAAAAATCTTCATTTTACTGAGCGTGGATTTATGTGTAATATTGTTTAACTAGGAAGCTCACCCATAGCTTAAATTTTCAGTTACAACATCGTTTAGAAGGAGTGATCTCTTCTCATAATTTGTATCTGCCAAGTCAGCAACCTCACAAAAATGTACGTGTGATACCAGGTAGGATTCTATATGTGCATATAAAAATACATGTGCTGAATATGCTACAGAGAAAGGGAGACAGGAATTCACATATTTGTCAACTTTAAAAACACATTGAGAGAGGGAGGGGCAGATCTGCCAATCGCTCCTTCAAGGTAGGCGGACCTGCGACCCACCGGCTGAACAGGACCAGTGGCCCGCCACCGTGGAAAACACATCGCCCTGGTTGGGGGAGGGGCAATGCCGCCGGGCCTGCAAGGTAGGCAGACCTGTGACCCACAGCAGGACAGGCCCAGCAATCTGCGGAGGGGCAGAGACGCCCTCTGCGCCTGCAAGGTAGGTGGACCTGCAACCACCGACAGACCAGGCCTATGGCCCGCCAGCATGGTAGACACATCGTCCCGGTTGGGGGAGGGGCGGAGCAGTCACAGGCGCCTGCAAGGTAGACAGACCTGCAAGGGACAGACAAAACAGACCCAGTGGCCCGCGGATGGTCAAAGCTGCCGCCCACGCCTGCAAAGTAGCCCAACTTGCGACCCACTGGCAGAACAGGCCCAGTGCCTGCAGAGGGGCAGAGTTGCTGCTCGCACCTTCAAGGTAGGCGGACCAGCTACCGACTTACAGAACAGGCCCAGCAGCCTGCTGGTGTGGTAGGCACATTGTCCCAATTGTAGGAGGGGCAGAGCCACCACCCGTGCCTGCGAGGGAGATTTTGAAACTATACAAGAGCAATATAAATATAAAGGGGAAAAATTCAATAACACAACAGTTTCACCAAGCAGAAAGGAATATGAACAGTATGAAAAGACAAGGAAAGAAAGGACCATAAGCAATGCAGGTAAAGTAAACGTTAGAAGAGGTAATATCTGCAGAAGATGGAATGTCAGATAAAGAACTCAGGATATACATGCTTCAGATGATCTGGAGTCTCAAGGAAGACATTAGAGAGCAAAATCAGACAATGAAAGATCACCTTGATAATGAATTACATAAAAAAAATCCAAGAAGCATAAGATCAACTATACAGGGAGATAAAGATTATAAAATCAAACAAACAGAAATCCTAGGAATGCAGGAATCAATAAACCAACTTAAAAACTCAATTGAGAATACTACCAGCAGAGTAGAACACTTAGAAGATAGAACATCAGACAATGAATACAAATTATTTCAACTTGAAAAGAACATAGACAGCTCAGCAAGACTTTTAAGAAACCATGAGCAGAACATCCAAGAAATATGGGATAACATAAAAAGACCAAACTTAAGAGTCATTGGGATACAGGAAGGTATAGAGGTCCAAACAAAAGGAATGAGCAATATATTCAATGAAATAAAGGAGAAAACTTCCCAGACTTGTAGAATGAGACAGAATCGCAAATCCTAGAAGCTTACAGGATGCCAAATGTGCAAAATCATAAGAGATCCACACCTAGACATATTATAATGAAGATGCCCAACATACAGAAAAAGGAGAGAATTTTAAAAGCTACAAGATAAAGGAAGCAGATTACATTTAGTGGTAAACCAATCAGGATAACAGCTGATCTTTCAACACAGATTCTGAAAGCTAGAAGATCCTGCAATAACATTTTTCAAACACTGAAAGAAAATGGGTTCCATCCAAGAATTGTGTATCCAGCGAAATTAAGCTTCAGGATAGAAGGTGAAATTAAAACTTTCCACGATAAACAAAAGTTAAAAGAATTTGCAGCTAGAAAACGATTTCTTAAAAACATCCTTGGCAAAACATCACAGGAAGGGGAAATGGAAAATAACAATGAAAACCAACAGTGGGAGGTAGAGGAGTAAAGGGGGGAAAATAATCAAGGAGGAAAACAAACCATGCTTAGTAACATAAATATACAAATATGGCTGGAAGAACAACCCATATCTCAATAATAACCCTAAATGTTAATGGCTTAAACTCACCAATTAAGAGACACAGGCTAGTAGAATGGATCATAAAACAAGACCCAACAATATGCTGCCTACTGGAGACACATTTGTTAGGAAAAGATATACATAGACTGAAGGTGAAAAGTTGGGAAAAATCATATCACTCATATGGACTTCTGAAACAAGCAGAAGTGTCCATACTCATATCAAATAAAATAGATTTCAAGCCAAAGTTAATCAAAAGGGATAAAGAGGGACACTACATACTGCTCAAGGAAACCATACACCAACAAGACAAAACAATCATAAATATATATGCCCCAAACATTGGTGCAGCTATGTTCATTAAACAAATTCTTCTCAAGTTCAAGATTCTAATAAACCAATATACAATACTCATGGGAGACTCAAACACACCTCTCTCACTACTGGACTGATCTTCCAAACAAAAGTTGAATAATGAAACTATAGAACTCAATAACACAATTAATAACCCAGACTTATGATATATATATATATATATATATAGAATATACCACCCAACATCAAGCAGTTACACTTTTTTCTCAGCAGCACATGGATACTTCTCAAAAAATAAATCATATATTATGTCACAGAGCTACTCTTAGACAATATAAAGGAGTAGATATAATACCAGGCATCTTATCTGATCATAAGGAAATGAAACTGAAAATCAACAATGAAAGAAAGAAGGAAAAATCATGTATCACATGGAGAATGAAAAATAGGTTACTGAATGATCAATGGGTTATAGAAGACATCAAGGAGGAAATTAAAAAATTCTTAGAGATAAATGAAAACACAGACATTACATATCAGAATCTATGGGACACATTGAAAGCAGTTCTAAGAACAAAATTCATTGCTTGGATTTCATTCCTTAAAAAAAGGAAAAAAAAAATAAATGATCTCATACTTCATCTCAGAATCCAAGAAAAAGAAGAGCAAAACAACAGCAAAAGAAGTAGAAGCCAAGAAATAATTAAAATCAGAGCTGAAATTAATGAAATCGAAACAAAGAAACAATTGAAAAAATTGACAAAACTAAAAGATGGTTCTTTGAAAAAATAAATAAAATCGACCGACCCTTAGCCAAGCTAACAAAGAAAAGAATAGGGAGAATTCAGTATCACAACAGATAGTTCAGAAATACAGAAGATAATCCGAAATTATTTTGAATTCTTATTCTTCAATAAAATAGAAGATAGTGAAGGCATCGATAAATTTCTCAAGTCATATAATCTGCCCAGATTGAGTCAGGAGGATATAGGCAACCTAAACAGACCCATAACAATTGAGGAAATAGAATAAACCATCAAAAGACTACCAACTAAGAAAAGCCCAGGACCGGATGGGTATACAGCAGAGTTTTACAAAACCTTTAAAGAGGAACTAATACCATTACTTTTCAAGCTATTTCAGGAAAAATGCAAAAATCCTCAATGAAATTGTGGCGAATCGGATACAAAAACATATTAAAAAAATTGTGCACCATGATCAAGTAGAATTCATCCCTGGGATGCAAGGCTGGTTCAATATACAGAAATCAATAAATGTTATTCATCACATCAATAGACTTAAAAATAAGAACCATTTGATCATCTCGATAGATGCAGAAAAAGCATTCGACAATGTACAGCATCCCTTTATGTTCAAAACTCTGGAAAAACTAGGGATAACAGGAACATACCTCAATAATGTAAAAGCAATCTATGCTAAGCCTCAGGCTAGCATCATTCTGAATGGAGAAAAATTGAAGGCATTCCCTCTAAAATCTGGAAGAAGATAGGGATGCCCTCTCTCACTACTTCTGTTCAACATAGTTCTCGAAACACTGGCCAGAGCAATTAGAGAGATTAAAGAAATCAAAGGCATAAAAATAGGAAAAGAAGAACGTAAATTATCACTATTTGAAGATGACATGATTCTATACTTAGCAGACCCAAAAAGGTATACAAAGAAACTATTAGAGCTAATAAATGAATTCACCAAAGTGGCAGGATATAAAATCAATACGCATAAATCAAAGGCATTCCTGTATATCAGCAACAAATCCTCTGAAATAGAAATGAGGACAACCACTCCATTCAAAATATCCACAGACACACACACAAAAAAAAAAATACTTGGGAATCAACCTAACAAAAGAGGTGAAAGACTTATAAAATGAAAACTACAGAACCCTAAAGAGAGAAATAGAAGAAGATCTTAGAAGATGGAAAAATATACTATGTTCATGGATAGGCAGAACTAACATCATCAAAATGGCAATATAACCAAAATTCTCTATATGTTAAATGCAATGCCAATCGGGTCTAAAAGCATGCAATGGAGGAAGGATAGCATCTTCAACAAATGGTTCTGGGAAAACTGGAAATTCATATGCAACAAAATGAAACTGAATCCATTTCTCTCGTCATGCACAAAAGTTAACTCAAAATGGATTAAGGAGCTTGATAGCAAATCAGAGACACTGCATCTGATACAAGAAAAAGTTGGCTATGATCTACATACTGTGGGGTTGGGCTCCTAATTCCTCAATAGGACACCCATAGCACACGAGTTAATAACTAGAATTAACAAATGGGACTTACTCAAACTAAAAAGTTTTTTCTCATCAAAAGAAAAAATAAGAGAGGTAAATAAGTAGTCTACATCCTGGGAACAAATCTTTACTCCTCACACTTCAGATAGAGCCCTAATATCCAGAGTATACAAAGAACTCAAAAAATTAAACAATAAGAAAACGAATAACCCAATCAACAAATGGTCCAAGGACCTGAACAGACACT
Organism: Callospermophilus lateralis; assembly: GCF_048772815.1. Lineage (NCBI taxonomy): Eukaryota > Metazoa > Chordata > Mammalia > Rodentia > Sciuridae > Callospermophilus > Callospermophilus lateralis. The sequence goes on along the minus strand of NW_027512533.1, from coordinate 113,516 downwards.
TCTCAGATGAGGACATACAATCAATCAATAAGTACATGAAAAAATGCTCACCATCTCTTGCAGTCAGAAAAATGGAAAACAAACCCACCCTAAGATACCATCTCACTCCAGTATGATTGGCAGCCATTATGAAGTCAAACAACAAGTGCTGGCGAGGATGTGGGGAAAAGGGTACACCTGTACATTGCTGGTGGGACTGCAAATTGGTGCAGCCAATTTGAAAGAAGTATGGAGATTTCTTGGAAGCTAGGAATGGAACCACCATTTGACCCAGCTATTCCCCTTCTCAGTGTATTCCGTAAGACCAAAAAAGTGCATGCTGCATTGACACTGCTACATTGATGTTCATAGCAGCACAATTCAAAATAGCAAGAGTGTGGAACCAACTTAGATGCCCTTCAATAGATGAAGGAAAAAAAATGTGGCATTTATACACAATGGAATAATACTCTGCATTAAAAAATGTCAAAATCATAGAATTTGCCGGGAAATAGATGGCATTAGAACAGATTATGCTAAGTGAAGCTAGCCAATCCCTAAAAAAAAAAACAAATGCCAATAGTTTTATTTGATATAAAGAGAGTAACTAAGAACAGAGTTGGGAGGAAGAGCATGAGAAGAAAATTAACATTAAACGGGGGTGAGATGTGGAAGAGAAAAGGAAAGAGAAGGAAAATTGCATGGAAATGGAAGGAGACCCTCATGGTTATACAAAATTACATACAAGAGGAAGTTAGGGGAAAGGGGGGAAAAAACCAAGGGGGAGAAATGAATTACAGTAGATGGAGTAGAGAGAGAAGATGGGAGGGGAGGGGATGGGGGATAGTAGAGGATAGGAAAGACAGCCGACTACAACAGACACTACTATTGCAATACGTAAAACAGTGGATGTGTAACAGATGTGATGCTGAAACCTGTATACGGGGTAAAAATGGGAGTTCATAACCCACTTGAATCAAAGTGTGAAATATGATATGTCAAGCAATAGGTAAAGTTTTGAACAACCAACAATAAAAATTAAAGGAAAAAAACACATAGAGAACTATTTCAATGAAAAATGGACTAGATATATAACACCTACCCTTTATCATGCAAAAGGCAAGTCCAACTATACACCATGCTTCCTCTGAACGGCTTGTATTTCTATTCTCTTTGTGTTATTATTCTCCATCATAGTAGGATTAGTAGTCAGAGTCTAGTAGGGTATGGGTTAGTGTCAGGGATTCAGTATTTTGAATGGAAAAAAGGAAAATGAATCCAATGTGCATGCAAATATGGGCTACACAATAAATTTCCCACTCTCATCCAGAACAATGGCTTCACATTACCTTCGCCCCAAATAAGACGCAATTAGAGGAGAAGAGTTGGAAAATCTGTGAATATATATCTGGAATGGAAAATTCAAAGGAGTTCACAACCTTGGATGTGGTAGAGGAGTTTCCAAATGTAAGGGACAAGGTAAACACTCCACATACTTGTAGCTCTTCTGGCCTAAAGTCTTCTTGAGAAACTGCCTCTGATGTTGGGAACTCAAAATATATGTTGTTGTCAGGAGCTTTAGCTTTCTTTCTAGTGAGACCATCAGAGCTGGGTCTACATCTATGTGACCTGGAGGACGTGGTTTCTTATTTTCCAATGAACACTAGGCTACAGTACTGAATTCTCTCTTTGTAAGTAAACTGTGACCACTGGGGTCTAAGAGTCTCCCCGTGTGGACTGTGAAGGCATTTGGTCATTCTCCACTTTTCGTGGTGTTTCTTGCTGCTACACTGGGAGATTGGTATTTTCTACACGAAATACAAGGAGTTGAACTGGGACACAGTGCTGAAGGGAGTTCTGTCATGTGTAGTGGGTCATGGACTGCAGGAGAATGCACCAACCAGGCTTCTAGCCCACATATATTGTCCCCTTGTCCATAGCAACTTGATTATGAACATTGCCCTAAAAATTCTCCATATACCAATATGCCTTTACATATAAGGGTTTCCTGGCTGCACCACGTCAGTCACATGCCATTTGGAAGCAATGGCAGATCCACATGGCCCCACCACGGATGTTTTATCACAAACCTGCACACCAAAGCTTGCGCCTACAATTGAGGAGTATCCAACTTACTGGCATCTCTGTTCTACACCATTTTAATGAAACTCAGTCAATAAAGGCACTCATGATCAGCAATAGGGCATACAAAGGTTCTCCAGTGCCACCTGGTCATAGGAATTTCAAAAATTTTATGGTATTTATCTAGCCATTTTTTAAGGTGGAAGTTGGAGGCACTGTGGGTTTCAATTCATTTAGGAACCATTAAATTGTGAGGAAGCTCATTTCAATGAAATCTCTGGAGGACACTCAAAGGCAAGTCTTCCCAAAGAGTCGCCAAAAGGTCACATGAAGCCAGGCCCATTGAGGTCTACAGTGTGAGGTCTATGTATGTTTTCACTATGGCTGCCAAGTCTTTCAGAATAAAATCTTGTGATATCCTGGGTGAGATTCCCAGTGCTCTGTGGAAAGCCAGCCTGGGCCTAGGTCTCAGTTTCCAAGAGCGAGTCTCATGTGTGGCCTCCTAAAAACTCAAAACAATTCATGCCAATACTTCTCTGAGTTCAGTTCCATAACTCAGTCTCTAAGGGGAATCACACCAGATTTCAAGTCCTGGTTGACCTACTCATCTCTTCCAACCCCAACACAAATGACCAAAATTAAACCAAAACATTCCCACATGACCCTCATCTTATTGCATATAGACACTCATCTTAACCTCTGGCTGGAAGTTTCCATGAAGGACACAGCCCAAGACAGTGTCCAAAATAGGCTTCCTTGCCCCTTATTTTCCTAATGTCAGGGTGGCCTGAACACCCTTCCTGTAACCCAGGAGTGATCAAATAGGCCTGCTGTAATACTGCTCTGCTTCTCCAATTTGAGGCCTACTGACAGTGGGGTTTAGAATCTTTATGTGAATTGGAGTCATAAGAAAACACAAACACCACTGGGCTAGCATGTGCAGGGCTTTGAAGAAATCATTTGACCCAAATGATCCCTATTCTCACTTGATGGAGTTCAGGAACCTTAGAGTGGAAGGCAAGAGACTTTATCCTCAATGACTCCTCTTTTGGGCATTTTGGTTTTGGATTCACACATGGGATCTTTCTTTATATAAATCAGGTGCTAAGAATCTAAGCCACAGCCTCACACAGGGCCAAGAGGCTGATTCTGACACACCCCTTTCTAAAGCAATTAGGCAAAGAGCCACAGGTGAGGCCCATTCATTTCCATTTGAAAAGTGTTTTGTTCCGGCTTCACGAAGGTGTGGCCTGAGGCAAAGAAATTCCTGACATACAGGGGAATAGAACAAAAGGTAAGCAAAAGGCCCAAAGCACGGTTTTTCCACTGAGACTTTACTGGTCACACTGATATCTGAGTTTTCTTAGTTGCTCGCCATTCCCTTCAGCTATCCAGTACATGGCCATGTCACAGAGCTTGAAGGTGGTACTTCTCTTGGACACAAAACCATGAGCCTATTCTGGAGAGTGGCCAGAATTTAAAAATAAAACCAGAACTTAGGAAAATAGCAGGTGTTGCCCATCGATAAGGGAAGCCGCAGTGCATTCATATATTCGGCTGGATGAATGCTGGGAAGCTTTCTACCAGACAGGACACATCCATTCATGCATTCTGTTTTCTAATGTCTACAACCAAGGACACAATGGGATACACAGACATAGAAACACTTGCTTTATCAAATCACTTATTAGAAACAGTTCACTCCAAACCAAACAAACCGCCATTCCTACCTATTCTGAGAACATGAGACAAAAGCACAAACACACACCCACACCCACAAAGCACCTTCTTCCCCCAAGTAGGTCTCTGACTATCCGGAGTGTCCTCTGACTATTGGGCCAAACTATGTTCCCCCGAAATTGCCTGTCCTGTTTCAGATCTGGTTTCCTTGGCCAACTCTGTAAAGTTGTCAGGAGGCAGCGGTGATCCACTACCTGCTTTCTCAGGAAAGGCCACTCTTCAGAGCTTTCCTGGCTTTTGGCAATCCTCATATCAGTAGGTACCAACAAAGACTGATTCTGTCCTTGGTAAATCCAAAGAAGTGAGACCACTGCTACTGGGACTGGAATGGGATTTGGGTGCCTGGATTCTTTGATCCCAAATTCAGAGAGTTCTATCACCAAGGATGTGAGGTGAGGTCTGAGGTCACTTCCTTTAGGAACTGAATGAGCTCACACCATTTGCAACCACTTTGTCCTAACAGTTGCTTCCAAGGGTCCCCTGAAATGAAGGCTGCCCCTGCTTCCTGTTACAGTTTCACGAGTTTGAATGGTATATTAACCATAGGCAACCGGGAACAGCTCTCCACATAGCCTGGTTTGGTTCTTCTTCTCTACATTAAGAAGAAAGAGGCTGATTCAGACATATCCCTTCATCCTGACCAGGTTGTTTGCAAGAGAAGATGACTTTTGCTCACTCAGTTCCTTCATAGCTGCCTACAACTTCTCCAGGGATCATTTTTACATGTACCTTTGAGTTTCTTAGCAATAGGAAGTTCCCCTACATTCCTATATTGTAAGACCTACTCTGTCCCTGCTCTTCTGTAAAGTTATATTGAAGGAACAGTGTATGGTTAGGGTTAATAACAGGTTCAATTTGCATTAGGAATCATTCTGCTGGATGAATAATGGTATTGGAAACCTGCGATATTTACAACAATATATAGGTGAAACATAAGTATGAAAACAGAAATCTATTTAAGATTTGAAGCCCAGAAGAGCATTGGGACCTTGATTGTGATACTGAGCTTTGATTTATTTTCTGCACAGATGTCTCAGATACATCAATATACAATGGCAAAGTTCCATGTATTTTGGATGATTGATTGTCAAAGAGAACTTCCAGTCAAAAAGGGATAATCAGTAGGATTAGGAAGATAGTCGGTAGGTTTAGAAAGGAGAGTGAGCATAGGATTTGGACCAAAAGTTCTTTAGCTATAGGGTTTCGGGTATAGAGTGAATGTAAATGTCACCACATGTGAAGAGTCAGTCACAATGATGAACTGGGGAAAATATGTAGGAAAGCAGATATCAATAGAGACATTAGGAAATCTGGCAAAGTGTACTCGGTAGCGAAAGGTTAATATAATAGGTACTTATCACTTCCTGTTTTCTGTATGCTTAATAAAACACTGTTGAAATCTTGAGAACTGTTTGCTAATCTTGTTCCCAGAATGTTCTGTCCTCAACTGCCAAACTGCAGAAAGTACTTCCTCACCCAGTTGCCCACAAACAGCTCACTCGCCCGGACCCATCAATAAACATCCTGCCCTGCCCTCTCAAAGGAAAGTATATAAGCTCTGCTTAAGCTGTTCTCAGGGCTCTCTGCTCTATTCAAGTGAACTCTGAGCCCCAGCATGCTGGACCCATAATAAACCCTTTGCTTTTGCATGAGACAGTCTCTTGGTGGTTTCTTCCCCGGACGCTCGCCCGACCTTTACATATGGAGGTTCCACTGAGATCCAGCAGCGGCAGATGAGAGACCCCAACGGGCTCCTCTCGGGGTATGTAAGGCGCCTCTTTCTGGTTTCAGGTTTCAGGTTAGGGCTTGGCAAAATGGCTGTTGATGAAGAGTGTGAGCTCTCTCCGACGATGGCTGACAGACATGTCATAGAGCCACAGGCCACGTCACTGGGGGACTCCCCAGAGAACTCGGGAAATCGAGGAACAATAGTCTCCTCAACTCAGTGATATTTTGTTTCAGATTCGGCATATCCAGCCCATCAGGTTTTGCCGGCTACTCAGTCCTGGTCTCAGTGTTGGACGTCCATTGCCTGTCTTTATTGTTTTGTCTTGTCTGTGTCGTGTGTCGTTGCTTTTACTGATTGTTTATCTTTCATAATGGGATAGAGCACTTCAATGCCTCTTTCCCTGACCCTTGATCATTGCACCAAAGTCCGCTTAAGGGCTCAGAATCTTTTTTTTTCAGTAAAACGCTGGACCTGGCAGACTCTCTGTGCCTCAGAATGGCCCACCTTTGGATTCAGATAGCCCCTAGAAGGATCTTTCTACTTCCCACTAATTTAAAAAGTCAGAGATATTGACTTTCAGCCAGCGCCACATAGACATCAGGATCAAGAGACATATATCTTAACTTTTCAGGACATCTGCAATTCTCCTCCTCCATGTGTGAAGCTTTTCCTTGCCCCTGCCCCCACTCCTACTCCTTCCCTCATGCTCTCTCAAACCTTCTGCTCCTCCTCCTCCTTCAACCTCTGTTCTCCCTGAGTCACAAGATTTGACTCTACTGGACTCTCGTCCTACTACTTATTCCCTGCCCTCGTCCCCCAACCCCCAACACCCTCTAAGTAATTCCCCTGCTGCTGACTCAGCCTGTCCGCCATTGGAGGAAGCTAAGCGAGCCCAGCGCACTCCAAATAACTCCCCTGCAGCAAACACACCCCCTCCTCCCCTGGAGGATGCTGGCCCGGCTAAAGGAATTTGCCGGCGTTGAATGATTGAAATCCCTGGAACTCCCGTGATGCTCCCTCTCCATTTCTAAGGAACAATGATTGATGACAACCATGGGGGAAAAGTGCAAGCCTACCAGTTTTTACCTTTCTCCTCTTCAGACCTAAATAACTGGAAAAATAACAATCCCCCTTTTACTGAGGACCCCACCTGGGTCTCAGGTGTGGTTGAATCATTGATGTTTTCACACCAGCCTACTTGGGATGACTGCCAACAACTCCTAGGGACTCTCTTCATGACAGAGGAAGAAAAGAGAATCTTCCTGGATTCTAGAAAAAAATATTCTCGGACCAGATGGGTGACCGACAAAACTTCCCAACATATGCAAAGCCGCCTTTCCCTTGCACAGACCCAACTGGGACCCCAAAACCTGTGAAGGTAATGAGCATCCTTCCTCTTATTGCCGGGCTCTAATAGTGGGTATCTTAGTGGCCGCTAGGCGATCAACTATTTTGGCCAAGGTAAGAGAGATTATTCAAGGGACTGATGAATGTCCCTCCATGTTCCTACAGGGAATTATGGAGGCATATAAGAGATTTACTCCTTTCGATCCTCAGGCAGAGAATCAAAAGGCATCTGTCATGGTGGCCTTTATTGGGCAAGCTGTTCTGGATATTAAAAGACAGTTACAATGCTTAGATGGATTACAAGATATGACTTTGAGAGGTTTAGTCAGAGAAGCCAAGAAGGTATACTAAGAGAGAAACTGAGGAAGAGTATGGAGCAAAGGGAGGATAAAAGAAACAAAAGACAGACTAAGGCATTGACTAAGGTCCTGGTCACAACAACAAATAGACCAGAAATTAAGAAACATGGAGACAGGAAGGGACAACGGGGACCACACTAGAGGCCACCCCTGGCCTCAATTCAATGTGCCTACTCTAAAAAAAAAGGACACTGGGCTAAAGAGTGCCCTAGAAAGAGACAGCCAGGCCAGCTGGAGATTCTGACTCTGTAGGATTACTAAGAAAGTCGGGGCTCAGATCCTCTCCTTGAGCTCAGGTTAACTTTTGAAGTGGAGGGGACCCCAGTATACATTGAAGTGGATACAGGGGCAATATATTCTGCCTTTAAGGCCCCATTGGAACCTCTATCAAATAAAAGGTCTCTAATTCAAGGGGCTAATGGCAGTAAATATCAGGCTTGGACAACTAAGAGGACCATGGACCAGGGGAAAGGAAAAATCCATCACTCCTTCCTAGTAATCCCAGAATGCATGGCCCCATTGATTGGCAGAGATCTGCTCACAAAGCTCTGGGCCAAAATAACTTTTAACCCTGAAGGCCCCCAAGTGGAATTTCTAAATCCTTCAGTAAAAACTCCTATAATCACGGCTCTAACTATGTCAGTAGAAAATGTACATCAACTCACTCACCTTGGTTCAAAGAAACTGCATTCATTTTTGAAGGATCAAAAACAGTTTTCCACTAACCGACTCACAGTGAAAGGAAACAACTGAATGGATAACAAAAGCCTGTTGGGTCCATCAATTGGTTAATTCTTACCCTTCCAAGCTTCCTGCAGGAAAGCACCTACGAGGAACCAGACCAGGACAATTCTGGGAAGTGGACTTTACTGAAATTAAGCCAGCAAGGAATGGACTTAAATATCTCCTAGTCTTTGTAGATACATTTTCAGGATGGATTGAAGCTTTCCCCCCAAAAAAAAAGAAAAGAAAAAAATGAAACAGCGCAAATGGTGGTCAAGAAGATCCTGGAAAATATTTTTCCAAGGTATGGCCTGCCTAAAGTAATAGGGTCTGATAATGGACCGGCGTTCGTGGCCCAGGTAACTCAGAGGTTAGCAAGGACCCTGGGGATTAATTGGAAATTACATTGTGTTTACAGACCCCCGAGTTCAGGACAGGTAGAAAGAATGAATAGAACCATTAAAGAGACCATAACGAAATTAAGCTTAGAGACCGGCATAAAAGATTGCACTATGCTCCTGCTTTATGTACTGTTTCATGCAAGAAATACTCAATCTATTTCTTTGTGTAACCTCACACCCTGTGAAATTCTCTATGGTGTCCCTCCTCCAGTAAGGGTCCTACCCCAACTCTAAGACCTAACGATTCCTTCCACACCCCCTTGCTTAACAGACTTAAAGCTCTTGAAAGAACTCAGAGACACCTGTGAAAACAGATGGCCACTGCCTACCAACCTGGGGATGAGGGGACTCTACAGCGATATCAAATAGAGACTTCATCTATGTAAGACGACATCTGGTGTCATCCCTGGAACTCCCCTGAAAAGGACCATACCAGGTGCTACTTATAACACCTACAGGGTAAAGGTAGTCAAAATCACTTCCTGGATCCCTACCTCTCATCTCAAGCCTGTGCCCTGTCCAGACTCTGGCTGGAAACTGGAAAAGACTGGAAACCCTTTCAAATTGTGGATTCGCTGTGTGGATAAGGCTATAGACTCTCCCCTTGACCACCAGTAGTCCTAACCCTCATAAGCCTGTTCAGCAGCGATGTCTGATCACAAATCCTACTGGAAAGGAAGTATGGTCTATCTTGCATACAGCCCGCTTAGGGACCTGGTGGCCATCTCTCCAGCCAGACATTTGTCAGCTGCGTATAGGTCTTCCCTATTGGGATATCCCTAATGAAGAGGATCCCACTAAAATTCCATTAAATTCCTTCCATACCATAGATAATGGAAACAAACATTATTGATGTAGGGACACGCGAGCCAGATGCTGGTTGGCTAGCCTAGATTACTATGTTTGCCCAGTGTACTATCAAAGCCACAAACAGTCAAGGCTGTGTGCTGGAAACGCCAACATCTTCTGTAAGTCATGGGGATGTGAGCATACAGGGACTGCCACATGGAACCCAAACTCCTCATCAAATTCTGTACACAGCATTGGCCATATTACCAATTAGACAACCAAAACTGATGGCCCCCTGAGGGGTCTCTAGATCTTCAAATTCTGTGTGACCTTTTTAACTTCTGCAAGTGCTCAAAAGGGTGAAAGGAGATTCCTCTATGTGGAGGCCTTTTCTCTCCTTTGCTCACATCGTGAACTATGCTTCTCCAATACATGCTCACCCTCAGCCTTCTGCTCTAGACTCTCTGTTGTCACTCCCACATCATCAACTTGATTTCTCCCCTCCAATTACTATATTAAAAACCCAAACCTCCACCGTTTCTCAGACCATTGCCCCCTTGCTGAGGTAGCAGGTACTGAGGTAACCCTCCACTCACTCACTCCTCTCTTCTCCTGTCAGTGCCCACACTAGGTCCCACCAGGTCCTCTTACCAGCTAACCCAAAGCTCAAACCAGCTGAGAAGAGCCCTCAGACCCCTATCCAAGATGTAATGAAAATGGCCTTTAAAGTTGCTTTGTCATCACTGAAAACAGGTTACTAAGAATTTAAAGTCCCTTACAGGCTTTTTGGGATACTCACTCCCATCTCCCTCTCTGTTCTACCCGTTCTACTACTCATGTTTTTGGTGCTAGGAAGATCTCAAAACCCTTTTCCATTATTCTTTTACATCTCTCCTTCCTCATTCTCAGATCCAAAGAGCTGCGCTCAGCCCTGCATTTCCCGTCTTCCCCCTCTGTACCAGGCCCACAGGAAAGTCTTAACTGACCTTATCCAGAAGTTTTCACCATGGCTAACTTTAGGACTTTCAGCAAAAGAGTCCCTATAAAAGAGTTCAGTGTAGATAAACTTCCTCTTTTTGTGTTGTCCTGGTCTACCTGGCAACTGGCTGAAAAAAATCAGCACTCCTGAGCTAGACACACCCTTACTAGTTTTTCACAACATATGTGATCAAGGCCTCTGGCCTTGAGCTGGGGCTTCATAGAGATGGCTATATTTGTAAGATGGATAAGTTGCAAACTGGGCTCCGTGGAAACAGCTGGCAGAGGGAAAAAAGGGGAAAAAAAAGCTCTCCCGCACCCAGGTGTCCTTGAAAATTTAACTTGCCCAGAACTGAGGAAAAATCAGAAACAAAAACTGCTCTTTGTGAACTTCTGCAGACTGTGAACTTCAGAGCCCCTTCCCTTACATGTTGGGTACAAAATTCTGAAACTACCTAAACTTGGGTTTCAGGGGATTAATTGATTACAACAGAAGCAATGCCCTCTGAATCTGGTTGCAACCAAATATGACTGTTTCCTTGTCTTTGGTGCTATCTTAGGTGCCTTGCCTTTTCCGTCCCTACAACAATATAATTCTATATACTTAAACGTTGTTTATGTTTTTATGAAATGGTCAACAGAAGTGATTAATTGTGTAATGGTGCAGATGTTTCCCAGAGTGCTCTATTATGACGCAGGTTCATTTGAAGATCAAATAGAGGGGCATACAACCCGGTTCAGGTGGGAACATATATCTCTCACCTTAGCCATTCTATTATGAATAGGAGTTGCTGCCCGGGTTCGCACAGGAACCACTGCCCTGGTCCATGGGACACAACAAATGACCCAATTAGAAGCAGCAATAGATCAAAACTTAAAGATATTAGAAAATTCCATCACAGCTTTGCAGGAATCTTTTACCTCTCTCTTTGAAGTTTGCTGGGAGCCATCAGCCAAGTAGGTATGACAAATTCCTTGCCAGCTTACTCCCATGCTGTCTAGTGGAAGGACTTCTGAAAGGTGACCTTGCTCAAGGACCAGGGCAGGATCCGTGTTTAGGGTGTTCCCCCTTTAGAATAGGGCGGTTTAGCATAATAGGAGATTAGGGTGTTCCCCCTTTCGAATAGGGCAGTTTAGCATAATAGGAGATTAGGGTGTTCCCCCTTTAGAATAGGGCGTATCCTGCTGCTGAGTTCCTCTTGAGTGCTTAGGGTCAGACAGTATATTTTGGGAGACAGAAGCCCATGCAGAGTGGATTTGGGAGAGAGTGGATTTGGGCAGAGAACGTGGATTCCCCCAGAGCGTGTTTGTAGACGGCCGGTGTGAGTTCGGGAATAAAGAATTGCTGTTTGAATCTACAAGCTGTGTGGAGACTCGTGATTTGTGCCCAGCCAAAGACTGCGGCAGAAGTTGTTTTACAGAAAAGTCGAGGGTTGGACCTCCATTTCATGAGAGAAGGGAGCCTTTGTGCTGCATTGAGGAAAGAATGTTTTTTTTTTTTTTTTTTTTTTTTTATGTCGACCATACTGGAGTTGTAACAAACTCTATGAGTAAATTAAAAAGATGCCTTGAAGAGCATCAAAGAGAGATAGAGACCCAAAATTGGTGGTTTGAGTCTTGGTTTACACAGTCCCCCTGGTTAACTACATTTTAATCAACCCTGGCCGGTCCAATAATAATCCTCATTTTATTGCTTACTATAAAACCCTGTTTCTCAACCATGTAATTTCTTTTCTCCAAGCTCAAATTGGACAAGTTAAACTTATGTTAATACCCCACTAGCATACATAAAATGTGACACCCCCCAACAATCACTTTTATGATTAAAAGTAGCCAGAAGAAGAAGTGGGGAATGAAATGTTAATAAAATATGTACTTGTCACTTCCTGTTTTTCTGTACGCTTAACAAAACACTGTTGAAATGTTGAGAAATGTTTTCTAATCTTGTTCCCAGAATGTGCTGTCCCCAACTGCCAAACTGCAGAATGTACTCCCTCACGCGTTTACACACAAACCGCTTACTCGCCCTGACCCATCAATAAACTTCCCTCCCTGCCCTCTCCAAGAAAATTATATAAGCTCTGCTTAAGATGTTCTCAGGGCTCTCTGCTCTATTCAAGTGAGCTCTGAGCCCCAGCATGCTGGACCCCAAATAAACCCTTTCTGTTGCATGAGATAGTCTCTTGGTGGTCTCATCCTCTGACACTCACCCTACATTTACTTGGATGATTGAATGTAGTTGAGAACATCCATTCAAAAGTGATAGTCGGTAAAATTAGGAAGATAGTCAGTAGGTTTAGGAAGAAGAGTTAGTATAAAATTTGGAACAAAAGTTATTTAGCAATAGGGTTTCGGTTACAGAGTGAATGTAAATGTCAACACAAGTGAAGAGTCAGTCACAATGATGAATTGGAGAAAATATGTTGGAAAGCAGATAACAATACAGACATTACAAAATCAGGCAAAGTATAAAGTCAGTGATAGGATTAGACATTTTCAACAGGGTTGAGTTTGAATATATAATCTTAGGAAGAAACGAATATGTAGTCATCAATAGGATTGATATTTGAAAGCATTAGGCAAATTGGAAATTGATGATTTTAGTAATCCATGTTCACTTTCCATTTAGGCTTTGGTACAAATAAAAGTTTGACCTTTGAATTTTGTGTCCAGAATATCACTGTGATAAAATGTATATATAGATCGGGTGACATAAGAATTTCTTCCACCATTTTTGGGAGCAATATTTTGAAGACTTATAAATTAGTATTTGGGGTACAAACAGGTGTACCCTGTGTCTATGAATATAGAGATAATGCATGAATAGACCAACTGTGAATAAGTAATATAACTGGTTCCACTTTAAATGGTGGATTGAATTGATATCTGAAAATATGAAAAATCTTATATTGATATACAATCATTCATTCCAACAAGTTATACATCAATGTTAATATTAGGGTTATGGTTTATCATGAAGGGTGTGTGAGTTTTGCTTCAATGTGATTATGAAAATCGAAAATAATGTGTTTGGAAAAAAGAATCTTGAGAAGACCAGTTAAGAAATATGGAAGAATACATGTGTTCTAAAGTAGGAAGTGATTGAAAGTGAAAAAACGCCTATAATTTTGTCATCTTTTTGATGAAATATATATCCTATGATGTGCATAAACTGAAGAAATAGTAATGTACCAGTGTTGAATTAAAATGAACATCAAAATACAAATCATGTTCCATTTGAATCTTCTTGCATTGAGGTTAAACTGGGTCAGTTACTCTAGATATATTAGGATTTGTATGCAACATTCACTGAAGTTAGTTTTCAGTACAAAAAACAAAGAAGTATTTCAGGTGGATGAATATTTCTGAGAATAATATTTAGAAAAGATCATCATAAATCCACATACATGAATATGAATGAATTAAGGGAGTGTATATTAAGATACAAATATTTCATATTTTGAAAAATCTGGAGAATGTGTGTATGTATATATATACACATATATATACATACACACAAACACATTAAAAACTCACAATATATATGCTATTCGAAATTCATCATGAAATATATATCATTCACAGATCTAAAATATTCATTTTACTGAACATGGATTTATGTATAATGTTGTAAAACTAGGAAGCTCATCCATTGGTTATATTTTCAGTTCCAACGGTGTTTAGGAGGAGTGATCTTCTCTCACAATTTGTATCTGCCAAGTCGTTCACCTCACAAGAATGTAGGTGTGGTACCAGGTAGGATTCTATATGTGTTTATTGCTGTTGCATTGGGAGTTTAGTAATTGCTTCATGGAATCCAAGGAGTTCAACTGGGACACAGTGCTGGAGCGAGTTCTGTCAGGCGTGGTGGGTCAGGGTATGCAGGAGAATGCACCAACCAGGCTTCAATCCCACATTGCTTGCCCCCTTAAACATAGCAACCTGATTGTAAACATTGCCCTGAAACCTCACCATATAACAAGATGCCTTTGCATAGGAGGGTCTGCTGACTGCACCATGTCAGTCACAAGCCATTTGGAAGCCAATGGCAGATCCACATGGCCCCACCACAGATGTTTTTCACACACCTGCCAACCACTACTCTAGGACAACTACTCAGCAGGCTCCAACTTATTTTCATGAAACCCAATCAATCAAGGCACGGTCTGGTACACTCATGATCAGCAACAGAATGTCCAATGGTTCTCCAGTGCCACCTGGTCATGGGAAATTGAAAATTTTCATGGTATTTATCTAGCCATTTTTCAAGGATGAAGTTGGATGCACTGTGGGTTTCAATTCATTCAGGAACCATTAAATGTTGAGGAAGCTCATTTCAATGAAAGTTCTGGAGAATTCTCACAGGCAAGGCTTCCCAAAGAGTGGCCAAAAGGTCACATGAAGCCAGGGCCATTGAGGTCTAAAATGTGATGTCATTGTCTGTTTTGACTCTCAACAATGGCTTCCAAGTCTTTCAGAATAAAATAATGTGATATCCTGGTTGAGATCAGAGTGCCCTGTGGAAAGCTACCCTGGGCCTTGATCTCAGTCTCCAAAGATGACTCTCATGCGTGGCTTCCTCAAATCCCAACACAATTCATGGCAATACTTCTCTGAGGTGAGTTACAGAACTCAGTCTCTAAGGGGAATCACACCAGAGTTCAAGCCCAGGTGGACCCAGTCATCTCTTCCAACTGCCACACAAATGACCACAATAAAACCGATATTCTCCCACATGGCCCTCATCTTCTTCCATATTGACACTCATCATAACCTCTGGCTGGAGGTGTCCATGAGGGACGCAGCCCAAGACAGTGTCCAAAATAAGCTCCATTGCTCCTCATTTGCCTAAATTCGGGGTGGCCTGGACACCCTTCCTTTGTACCAGGAGTGATCAAAGAGGCCTGCCCGTAATACTGCACCACTTTTCCCATTTGAGGCCTATTGAGTGTCGGTTAAAGATACTTTATGTGAATTGGAGTGATGAGAAAACCTAAGCACCTACGGGATAGCCTCTGAAGGGCTTTGATGAACTCATCTGACCCAAATGATCCCTATTCTCACTTGATGGAATTCAGGAACCTTACAGAGGAAGGCAAGAGACTTCATCCACAATGACAGCTCTTTTTGCCATTTTTGATTTGGATGCACACATGGGATCTTTCTTTAGATCCATCAGGTGCTGAGAATCTAAGTCAAAGAATCACACTGGGCCAAGAGGCTGATTCAGACACAACTCTTTCCAAATCAATTAACGAAAGAGCCAAAGGTGAAGCCTATTTATTTCCATTTGAAAACTATTTTGTTCAGGATTCACAAAGGGGTGGCTTGAGACAAAGACTTCCTGACTCTCAGGGCAACAGAACAATAGGTAAGCAAATGGCCCAAAGCAGGGTTTCTCCACTGAGACTTTCCTGGTCAACTGATATCTGAGTTTTCGCAGATGCTCGTCATTTCCTTCAGCTATCCAGAACATTGCCTTGTCACAGAGCTTGGAAGTTGTACATAACTTAGACACAAAACCATGAGGCTATTCTGGAGAGTGTCCAGAATTCTGGAAGAAACCAGCAAATTAGGAAGGTAGCAGGTATTGCCCATTAATAAGGCAATCCACAGTCCATTCATAAAATGGGCAGGATGAATGCTGGGAAGCTTTCTACTAGACAGGACATATCCATTGATGCATTCTCTTTTCTAATGTCTACAACCACGGACACAGTGTGATACACAGACCCAGAAACACTTGCCTTGTCAAACGACTTACTAAAAACAGTTCACTCCAAACCAAACAAACTGACTTTACTTCCTATTCTCAGAACATGAGACAAAACCACAAACCCACACCCACACTGACAATGACACCTTCTTCCCCCAAATAGGTATGAGACTATCCGGAGTATCCTCCGACTGGTGGGCCATACTATGTTCCCCCAAAATGTCCTGTTCTGTCTCAGATCTGGTCTCCTTGGCCAACTCTGTGAAGTTGTCAGGAACCAGGAGTGAGCCGCTACCTGCTTTTCCAGGAAAAGCCCATCTTCCAAGCTTTCCAGGCATTTGGCCTCCTCACCTTAGGAGGAACCAAGAAAGACTGATTCTGTCCTTGGTAAATCCAAACAAGTGAGACCACTGGGACTGGGACTGGGACTGGATCTGGGTGCCTGGCGTCCTGGATCCCATGTTCAGAGAGTTCCATCAATAAGGAAGTGAGTTGAGGTCACTTTTTTCAGGAACTGAATGAGATCACTGCCTCGGCAACCACTTTGTCCTAAGAGTTTCTTTCAACGGTCCCATGAGATGGAGGCTGCCCCTACTTCCTGTGACACTTTCACAAATTAGAATGGTATATCAACCATAGGGAACCAGGAACAGCTTTCCACACAGTCTTGGTTTTGTCCATATTCTCTACATTAAGATGAGAGAGGCTGATTCAGAATCATCCCTTCATCCTGACCAGGTTGTTTGCGATGGAAGATGACTTTTGCTCTCTCAGGTCTTTCATACCTGCCTACATCTTCTCCAGGGATCATTTCTGCATGGCGCTTTGAGGTTCTCAGCAGATGGAAGATCCACTACATTCCTGTATTGTAAGATCAACACTGTCCCTGCTCTTCTGTAAACATGTTATTAACACAAACAGTGTATGGTTAGTGTTAATAACATGTTCCATTTGGGTTAGGAATTATTCTGCTGCATGAATAATGGTATTGGAAACTTGTGATTATTTTAAGAATATAGAGATGAAATATATGTATGAAAAAAGAAATCTAAGTAAGATTTGAAGCCCAGAAGGGCATTGGGCCCTTGATTGTGATACTTAGCGTTGAATTACATTCTGCACCGATGTCTCAGATAAATCAATACACAATAGCATAAGACCTTGTTACTTGAATGATTGAATGTAGAAGAGAACATCCAGTCAAAAAGGGATACTCGGTAGGATTAAGAAGATAGTTAGTATGTTTAGGAAGAAGAGTGAGTATAGGATTTGGAACAAAAGTTCTTTAGCAATAGGTTATTTATTAGAGTGTGAAAGTAAATGTCAGCACATGTGAAGAGTCAGTCACAATGATGAACTGGGGAATATATGTAGGAAAGCAGATAGCAATAGAGACATTATGAAATCAGGCAAATTATAAAGTGAGGGATAGGATTAGACATTTTCCATTGGGTTGAGTTTGAATATATAATTTTAAGAAGAAACACATGTGTAGTCACCAATAGAATTGACATTTGAGAGCATTAGGGAACCTGGACATGGATGTTTTTAGTAATCCATGTTTTCTTTCCATTTGGGCTTTTATACAATCATAAGTGTGACCTTTGCATTTTGTGTCCAGAATATTTCTGTGATTAAATGTATATGAAGATCAGGTGACATGAGTCCACTTCCACCATTTCAGGGAGCAATATTTTGAAGACGTATAAATTAGTATTGGGGGTACAAAGAGGTGTACACTGTGTCTATGAATATAGAGATAATGCATGAATAGACCATAGTGTGAATAAATAATATAACTGGTTCCACTTTAAATAATGGATAGAATTGATATCTGAAAAGATATAAGAAATCTTATATTGACATACAATCATTCATTCAAACCAGTTATACATCTAATGGTAATATCAGAGTGATAATTAATATGAATGGTATGTGAGTTTTGCTTCCAAAGTGATTATGGAAATCAAAATTAATGTGTTTGGTATGAAATCTCATGAAAAGACCAGTCAAGAAACTTAGAGGAATACATGTGTTCTGAAGCAGGACGTGATTAAAAGTGAAACAAATGCCTTTAAATTTTTGAACTTGTGGATGAAATCATATATCCTATGATGTCCATAAACTGAAAAAATAATAATGTACCAATATTGAATAAAAATGAACTTCAAAATACACATCATGTCCCGTAGGATTCTACTTGCATTGATGTTTAACTGATTCAGTTACTGTAAAAATATTAGGATTTGTAAGCTCCATTCACTGAAGTTAGTTTTCAGTACTAGGAAATAATTATGTATTTCAGGCAGATGAATATTTCTGAGAATTATCTTGTGAAAAGTTGATTATAAACCACATATAGAAACATGAGTGAATTTAAGGAGTGTATAATAAGAAACATATATTTCACATTTTGAAAAATCTGGACAGTATATATATATATATATATATATATATATATATATATATATATATAGATAGATAGATAGACAGACACACACAGACATTATAATGTAGCAATTTATATGCTAATCGAAATTCACCGTGTAATACATATCATCCACATATCCAAAAATATTCATTTTACTGAACATCGATTTATATATAATGTTGTTCATCTAGGAAATTCACCAATAGGTTTAATTTTCAGTTCCATCATGATTTAGGGGGATTGATATCTTATCAAAATATGTATCTTTCAAAATCAGTGAGCTTACAAAAATGTACTTGTGATACCAGGTAGGATTCTAAATATGCATAAAAAATACATGTGATGAATAGGCTACAGAGAATGGGAGACAGAAATTTACATATGTGTTAACTTTAAAAACTCATTGAGAACTATTACAATGAAAATTTGACTAGATTTATAACACATACCCTTGATAAAGCAGAAGGGAAGTCCAAGTATGCACCATGCCTCCTATGAACGGCCTGTATTTCTATTCTGTTAGGTTTCTTGTTCTCCATCATATTAGGATTAGTAGTCAGAGTCTAGTAGGTTATGGGTTAATGTCAGGGATTCATTATTTCAAATGGAAAATATGAAAATGAATCTAATGTGTATGCAAATATGTGCTACACAAAAATCATCCCACTCTCATCCAGAACATGCCTTGACATAACCTTCGCCCCAATTAAGACACAATTAGTGGAGAAGAGTTAGAAAATCTGTGAATACATATGTGGAAATGAAAATGCTCAGGAGTTCACAGCCTAGGAGGCGCTAGAGGAATTTCCAAAAGTATGGGATAGGGTAAATACTCCACAAATATGGAGTTCTGCTGGCCTAATGACTCTTTGAGAAACTGCCTTTGAGGTTGGGCCCTTGTAATATATGTTGTTGTCAAGAGCTTCAGCTTCCTTTGTAGTGAGACAATCAAAGCTGGATCTGCATATATGTGACCTGAAGGACATGGTTTCTTCTTTTCTAGTGAACATGAGGCAGCAGTTCTAAATTCCCTCATTGTAGGTAAACTGTGGCCACTGGGAGCTAAGTGTCTCCTCGTGTGGACTGAGAAGCCATTTGGTCATTCTCCACTTTTCCTGGTGATTCTTACTGCTGCACTGGGAGTTTGGTATTGGCTTCAGTAAATACCATGAGTTCAACGGGGACACAGTGCTGGAGGGAGTACTCTCACGTGTGGTGGGTCAGGGTGTGCAGGAGAACGCCCCAACCAGGCTTCTATTCAACAAAGCTTGCCCCCTTGTCTGTAGCAACACAATTCTGAACATTGCCCTAAAACCTCTCAATGTAACAAGATGCCTTTACATATAAGGGTCTGCTGGCTGCACCATGTCAGTCAAAAGGCATTTGGAAGCCAATGGCAGATCCATGTGGCCCCATCACAGATGTTTTATCATACACCTGCAAACCACTGCTCTAGGCCCACTACTAAGCAGGTTCCAACGTACTGGCATCTTTGTTCTACACCATTTTCATGAAATCCAGTAAATCAAGGCACTGTCTGGTACACTCATGATCAGCAACAGAACATCCAATGATTCTCCAGTGCCACCTGCTCTTGGGAATTATTCCATGGTATTTATCTAGCCATTTTTTAAGGATGAAGTTGGTGTCACTGTGGATTTCAATTCATTCAGGAACCATTAAATGGTGAGGAAGCTCATTTCAATGAAAGCTCAAGAGAACTCTCACAGGCAAGTCTTCCCAAAGAGTGGCCAAAAGGTCAAATGAAGCCTGGCCCATTGAGGTCTACAATGTGAGTTTCATGTGTTATTTGACTCTCAAGTATGGCTGCCAAGTCTTTCAGAATGAAATCATGTGATATCCTAGCTGAGATTCCCAGTGCTCTGTGGAAAGCCATCCTGGGCCTAAATCTCAGTCTCCAAGGGCAACTCTCCTGCATGGCCTTCTAAAATCCCAACAGAATTCATGGTAATACTTCTCTGAGTTAAGTTCCAAAACTCAGTCTCTAAGGGGAATCACACCATAGTTCAAGCCCAGGTTGATCCAGGAATCTCTTCCTACTGCCACACAACTGACCACAATTAATACCAAAACACTCCCACATGGCCCTCATCTTCTTTTATATAGACACTCATCATAACCTCTGGGTTGAGGTTTCCATGAGGGGTGCATACCAAGACAGTGTCCAAAATAATCTCCCTTGCCTCTAATTTGCCTAAAGTCAGGGTGGCCTGGAAACCCTTCCTGTTAACCAGGAATGATCAAATACGCCTGCCATTAATACTGATGTACTTCTCCAAATAATCACACTGGGCCAAGTGGCTGATTCAGACACATCTCTTTACAAAGCAATAAAACAAAGAGGCACAGGTGATGCCTATTCATTTCCATTTGAAAACTCTTTTCTTCAGGATTCACAAAGGGGTGGCCTAAGGCAAAGACCTTCTAGATATTCACAGCACCAGAACCATAGGTAAGCAAAATTCCCAAAGCAGGGTTTCTCCACATAGACTTTACTGGTCACACTGATATCTGAGTTTCCTGAGATGCTCCCATTTCCTTCAGCTCTCCAGTACATGGCCATGTCACAGTATCTTGAACAGAAAACCATGAGCCTATTCCAGAGAGTGCCCAGAATTCAGGAATAAAACAGGAAATTAGGAAGATAGTAATTGCTACCCATCCATAAGGAAAGCTGCAGTCCAATCATAAATTGGGCAGTATGAATTCTGGGAAGCATTATACTAGACAGGACACATTCATTGATGCATTATGTTTTCTAATGTCTACAACTACAAACACAGTGGATACATAGACATAGAAACACTTGCCTTGTCAAACGACTTACTAGAAACAGTCCACTTCAAATCAAACAAACTGCCTTTCCTACCAATTCTCAGAACATGAGAAAAAACAACAAACTCACACCCACAACAACATAGGACTTTCTTCCCCCAAGTAGGTCTTTGACTCTCCGGAATTACCTCTGATTGTTGTACCATACTATGTTCCCCCAAAATGCCCTGTACTGTCTCAGATCTGGACTCCTTGGCAAACTCTTTGAAGTTGTCAGGAGCCAGCTTTGAGCCACTACCTTCTTTCTCAGGAAAGGCCACTCTCCAAAGCTCTCCTGGCATTTGGCCATTCTCAAATCAGTAGGTACCAAGAAAGACTGATTCTGTCCTTGGTAAAACCAAACAAGTGAGCCCAGTGGGACTGGGTCTGGGACTGGTTCTGTGTGCCTGGCTTCTGGGATTCCAAGTTCAGAGTGTTCCAAGACCAAGGAAGTGAGATAGGTCACTTCCGTTCGGAACTGAATGAGGTCACTGGTTTGGCAACCACTTTGTCCTAACAGTTCCTTCAAAGGGTCCCATGAGATGGAGGCTGCCCCTACTTTCTGTGACACTTTCACAACTTAGAACGATATATCAACCATAGGCACCCGGGAACAGCTCTCACACAGACCTGGTTTGGTCCATCTTCTCTACATTAAGAAGAGAGAGGCTGATTCATAAACATCCCTTCATCCTAACCAGGTTGTTTGCCTTACATGATGACTTTTGCCCTCTCAGGTCCTTTATAGCTGCCTTCATCTTCCCCAGGGATAATTTCTGCATGGACCTTTGAGGTTCTCAGCGGGTGGAAGATCCCCTATATTCCTCTATATTAAGACCAACTCTGTCCCTGTTCTTCTATAAAGTTAGATTGAGGGAACAATGTATGGTTAGGGTTAATAACATGTTCTATTTAAGTTAGGAATCATTCTGTTGGATGAATAATGGTATTGGGAACCTGGGATATTTATAAGAATATAGATTTGAAATATAAGTATGAAAACAGAAATCTAGGTAAGATTTTAAGCCCAGAAGCGCATTGGGCCCTTGATTGGAACACTTAGCATTGAATTTCGTTCGCACAGATGTCTCTGATAAATCAATATACAATGGCATATCATCTTGTACCCTGGATGATTGAATGTAGAAGAGTTCATCCAGTCAAAAAGGGATAGTTGTTAGGATTAGGAAGATAGTCGGTCTGTTTCGGAAGAAGAGTGAGTATAGGATTTGGACCAAAAGTTCAATAGCCCTAGGTTTTCGGTTAGAGAGTGAATGTAAATTTCAGCACATGTGGAGAGTCAGTCACAATGATGAACTGGGAAAATTATGTAGGAAATCAGATATCAATACACACATTATGAAATCAGGCAAAGTATAAAGTGAATGATAGGATTAGACATTATCAACAAGGTTGAGTTTCAATATATAATCTTAGGAAGAAACAAATATTTAGTTACCAATATGATTGACATTTGAGAGCATTAGGAAACCTGGACATGGATGTTTTTAGTAATCCAGGATCACTTTCCATCTAGGATTTGCTACAATCAGAAGTGTGACCTTTGCATTTTGTGATCAGAATATTACTCTGATAAAATGTATATGTAGATCAGGTGACATGAGTATTTCTTCTAACATTTTGGGAGCAACATTTTGAAGAGGTATAAATTAGTATTGGGGGTACACAGAGTTGTACCCTGTGTCTATGAATGTTGAAGAAATGAATGAATTGACAATACTGTGAATAAATAATATACTGTTTCCACTTTAAATCATGGATTGAATTGATATCTGAAAATATATAAAAATCTTATATTGATATACAATCATTCATTCCAACGAGTTATACATCTAATGGTAATATTAGGGTTATGTTTTATCATGAAGGGTGTGTGAGTTTAGCTTCAAAAGTTATTATGGAAATGGAAAATAATGTGTTTGGAAAGAAATCTCATGAAAAGATGAGTCAAGAAATATAGAGGAATTCATATGTTCTGAAGCAGGATTTGATTGTAAGTATAAAAAAAGCCTATAAATTTCCTAACTTGTGGATGAAATATATATCCAATGATGTGCAAAAACTGAAAAAATAGTAATGCACCAGTTTTGAATGAAAATGAACGTCAAAATACACATCATATCCCATAGGAATCTACTTGCATTGATGCTAAACTGGCTCAGTTACTGTAGAAATATTATGATTTGTATGCACTATTCACTGAAGTTAGTTTTCAGTACTAGGAAACGAATACGTATTTCAAGTGGATGAATTTTTATGAGAATAATCTTGTGAAATGTTGACTATAAATTTACATATATGAACACGAATGAATTTAGGGAGTGTATAATAAGAAACATATATTTCATATTTTGAAAAATCTTGAGAGTTTATATATATAGATAGATAGATAGATAGATAGATAGATAGATAGATAGATAGATAGATATAGATATGTGTGTGTGCATTTATGTATTTATATATATATATATATATATATATATATATACACACACACACACACACACACACACACACACACACACAGACACTAAAATGTATCAATATGCATGCCAATCGAAATTCACTATGAATCATATATCATCCACAGATCCAAAAATAATCATTTTACTGAACATGGATTTATGTATAATATTGTTCAACTAGGAAGTTCACCCATAGGTTGAAGTTTCAGTTCCAACAGCGTTTAGGAGGAGTGATCTCTTCCCACAATTTGTATCTCCCAAGACAGCCAAACTCACAAGGATATACGTGTGATACCAGTTATGTTTCTATATTTGCATATAAAAATACATGTGCTGAACAGGCTGCAGAGAAAGGGAGACAGGAATTCACATATTTGTTAACTTTAAAAACACATGGAGATCAATTTCAATTAAAAATTGACTAGATTTATAACACCTACCCTTTATCATTCAAAAGGAAAGTCCAACTATACACCATGCCTTCTCTGAACTGCTTTCATTTCCATTCTGTTTGGTTATTTTTGTCCATCATTTTAGGATTAGTAGTCAGAGTCTATTAGGGTATGGGTTAATGTCAGGAATTCAGTAATTCGAATGGAAAATAGGAAAATGAATCCAATGTGTATGCAAATATGTGCTACACAAAAATATTCCCACTCTCATCCAGAACTTTGCCTTTACATTACCTTTGCCCCAAATAAACACAATTAGAGAAGAAGAGTTAGGAAATCTGTGAATACATATCGGAAATGGAAAATATTCAGGAGTTCACAATCTTGGATGTGGTAGAGGAGTTTCCAAAAGTGAGGGACAGGGTAAACACTCCACAAACATGGAGCTCATTGGGCCTAAAGACTCTTGAGAAACTGCCTCTGAGGTTGGGCACTTGAAATATATGTTGTTGTCAGGAATTTTAGCATCCTTTCTAGTGAGACCAACAAAGCTGGGTCTGATCTCTGTGACCTGGAAGATATGGTTTTTTATTTTCCAATGAACATGAGGAAGCAGTGCTGAATTCTCTCTTTGTAGGTAAACTGTGGCCACTGGGGTCTAAGTGTCTTCCCATGTGGACTGTGAAGCCATTTGATCATCTTCCACTTTTCGAGGTGTTTCTTGCTGCTGCACTGTGAATTTGGTATTTGCTTCAGGAAATACAAGGAGTTCAACAGGTACCAGTGATGGAGGGAGTTTTGTCACATGTGGTGGGTCAAGGTCTGCAGGAAAATGCACCAACCAGGCTTCTACCCCACATAGCTTGCCCGCTTGTCCATAGCAATCTGATTCTGAACATTGCCCGGAAACCTCTCAATATAACAAGATGCTTTTATATAATAGGGTCTGCTGACTTCACCATGTCAGTCTCAAGCCATTTGGAATCCAAGGGCAGATCCACATGGTACCACCACAGATTTTTTATCACATACCTGCACACCACTGCTCTAGGCCCACTACTCAGCAGTCTCCAACTTACAGGGATCTCTTTTCTACACTGTTTTCATGAAACCAAGTAAATCCAAGCACAGTCTGGTACACTCATGACCAGCAACAAGTCATCCAAAGTTTCTCCATTGCCACCTGGTCATTGAAATTTCAAAAAATTCATGGTATGTATTTAGCTATTTTTCAAAGATGAAGTTGGAGGCACTGTGGGTTTCAAATTATTTAGGAAACATTAAATGGTGAGGAAGCTCATTTCAAAGAAGTCTCTGGAGAACTCTCACAGGCAAGGCTTCCCAAAGAGTGGCCAATATTTCACATGAATCCAGGCCCATTGAGGTCTAAAATGTGAGGTCTATGTGTGTTTTGACTCTCAATTATGGCTGCCAAGACTTTCAGAATAAAATCACGTGAAATCCTGGCTGAGATTCCCAGTGCTCTGTGGAAGCCACCTTGGCCAGGATCTCAGTTTTCAGGATGACTCTCATGTGTTGCCTCCTAAAATTCCAACACAATTCATGGCAATACTTCTCTGAGGACAGTTCCAGAATTCAGTCTCTAATAACACCAGAGTTCAAGCCCAGGTGAACTAAGTCATCTCTTCCAACCGCCACACAAACGACCAGAATTAAAACCAAAACACTCCCACATGGCCCTCAACATTCTCCATATAGACACTTATCATAACCTCTGGCTGGAAATTTCCATGAGGGGCACAGACAAAGACAGTATCCAAATAAGTTCCCTTGCCCCTCATTTGCCTAAAGTCAGGGTGGCCTGGACACCCTTCCTGAGAACCAAGAGTGATTAAATAGGCCTGCACTTAATACTGCTCTGCATCTCCAATTTGGGGCCTACTTACTTTCAGGTATAGATTCTTTATGAGATTTGGAGTCATGAGAAAAGCCAAGCACCTCTGGGCTAGTCTCTGCAGGGTTTGAAGAACTCATTTGACCCAAAAGATCCCTATTCTCACTTGATGGATTTCAGGAACCTAACAGAGGAAAGCAAAAGACTTAATCCACACTGACTCCTCATTTGGCCATTTTGGTTTTGGATGCACACATGGTATCTTTCTTTAGATCCATCAGGTGCTAAGAATCTAAGCCACAGCATCACACAGGGTCATGAGGCTGATTCAGACACATCCCTTTCCAAAGAAATCAAGCAAAGAGCCACAGGTGATGCCCATTCATTTGCATTTGAAGACTCTTTTCTTCAGGCTTCACAAAGGAGTAGTCTGAGGCAAAAAGCTTTCTGAAATTCAGGGCAACAGAACAATAGGTAAGCAAATGGCCCAAAGCAGGATTTCTCCACTGAGACTTTCCTGGTCACACTGATATCTGAGTTTTCTGAGATGCTCGCCATTCCCTTTAGCTATCCAGTACATGGCCATGCCACAGAGCTTGGAGGTGGTATATATATTGGACACATAACCATGAGCCTATTTTGGAGAGTGGAGTGAATTCAGGAACAAAATAGAAACTTAGGAAGATAGTAGGTGTTGCCCATTCATAAGGCAAGCCACAGTCCATTCATAAATTGGCAGGATGAATGTTGGGAAGATTTCTACTAGACAGGAGTCATCCATTGATGCATTCTCTTTTCTGATGTCTAGAACCACGGACACAGTGGGATACACAGACTTAGAAACACTCGCCTTTCATAAGACTTATTAGAAACAATTCACTTCAAACCTAAAAACCGCCTTTATTACCTATTCTCAGAACATGAGACCAAACCACAAACCAACAGCCACATCCACAAAGACAATTTCTTCCCCCAAGTCAGTCTGAGAGTATCCATAGTGTCCTCTGATTGGTGGGTCATACTATGTTACCCCGAAATGTCCTGTCCTGTCTCAGATCTGGTCTCCTTGGTCAACACTGTGAAGTTCTCAGGAGCCACCACTAACTGCTTTCTCAGGAAAGGCCACTCTTCAGAGCTTTCCTGGCATTTGGGCATCCTCACCTCCGTAGGTACCAAGAAAGACTGACTCTGTCCTTGGTAAATCCGAACAATTGAGACCACTTGGACTGGGGACTGGGACTGAAACAGGATTTGGGTGCCTAGCTTCCTGGATCTCAAGTTCAGAGTGTTCCATCACAAAGGATGTTAGGTGAGGTCACTTCCTTCATGATCTGAATGAGGTCACTGCCTTGGCAACCACTTTGTTCTAACAGTTGCTTCAAAGTGTCCCATGAAATGGAGGCTGCCCCTACATCCTGTGACACTTTCAAAAGTTCGAATGGTATATCAACCATAGGCACCCGGAAAGTGCTCTCCACACTGGCCTGGTTTGGTCCTTCTTCTCCATATTAAGAAGAGAGAGGCTGATTCAGACACATCCCTTCATCCTGACCAGGTTGTTTTCAATGGAAGATGACTTTTGCTCTCTCAGTTCCTACATATGTGCCTACAACTTCTCCAGAGATCATTTTGCGTGGACCTTTGAGTTTCTCAGCAGTTGGAAGAAACCGTACATTCCTGTATTTTAAGATCAACTCTGTCCCTGCTCTTCTGTAAAGGTTAGATTGAGGGAAGAGTGTATGGTTAGGGTTAATACAGTTTCGATTGGGGTTAGGAATCATTTCTGCTGAATGAATAATGGTATGGCGAACCTTCGATATTTTCAAGAATATATAGGTAAAATATAAGTACGAAAACAGAAATAAAGGTAATATTTGAAGCCCAGAAGGGCATTGGGTCTTTGATTGCAATATTTAGCTTTGATTTATTTTCTGCACAGATGTCTCAGATAAATCAATATACAAAGGCATAGGACCTTGTACTTTGAATGATTGATTGTCAAAAAGAACTTCCAGTCAAAAATGGATAGTCGGGGGGCTGGGGATGTGGCTCAAGTGGTAGCGCGCTCGCCTGGCATGCGTGCGGCCCGAGTTTCGATCCTCAGCACCACGTACAAACAAAGATGTTGTGTCTGCCAAGTACTAAAAAAACTAAATGTTAAAAAATTCTCTCTCTCTCTCTCCCTCTCTCTCTAACTCTTTCTTTAAGAAAAAAAAATTAAAAAAAGCATAGTCGGTAGGATTAGGACGATAGTTGGTAAGTTTTAGAACGGAGAGTAAGTATAGGATTTGCACCAAAAAGTTCTTTAGCTATGGGGTTTCGGGTATAGAGTGAATGTAAATGTCAGCACTTGTGAAGAGTCAGTCACAATGATGTACAGGGGAAAATATGTAGGAAAGCAGATTTCAATAGAGACATTAGGAAATCTGGCAAAGTATATTCGGTAATGAAAATTTAGTAAAATAGGTAAATGTCGCTTGCTGTTTCTGTATGCTTAACAAAACACTATTGAAATCTTGAGAACTGTTTGCTAATCTTGTTCCCAGAATGTGCTGTCCCCAACTGCCAACCTACAGAATGTACTCATTCACCCGGTTGCACGCAAACTGCTCACTCGCCCAGACCAAACAATAAAGTTCCCTCTCTGCCCTCTCCAAGGAAAGTATATAAGCTCTGCTTAAGCTGTTCTCAGGGCTCTCTGCTCTATTCAAGTGAGCTCTGAGCCCCAACATGCTGAATCCCCAATAAACCCTTTGCTTTTGCATGAGACAGTCTCTTGGTGGGCTCTTCACCCGATGCTCGCCTGACCTTTACATATGGAGGTTCCACTGAGATCCGGCAGCGGCGAACGAGAGACCCCAACAGGCTCCTCTTGGGGTATGTATGGTGCCTCTTTCTGGTTTCAGGTTTCAGGTTAGGGCTTCGCAAAATGGCTGTCAATGAAGAAGTGTGAGCTCTCTCCGACGGTGGCTGACATACGTGTCACAGAGCCACAGGCCACATCCCTGGGGGATGCTCCAGAGTATTCGGGAAATCGAGGAGCAATAGTCTTCTCAATTCAGTGATATTTTGTTTCAGATTCAGTATCGCCAGCCCATCGGGTTGGGCCAGATACTTAGTCCTGGTCTCAGTGGTTCGAAGTTCCATTGTCTGTCTTTATTTTCTTGTCTTGTCTGTGTCGTGTGTCGTTGCTTTTACTGTTTGTGTATCTTTCATTATGGGGACAGAGCACTTCAATGCCTGTGTCTCTAACCCTCGATCACTGGACCAAAGTACCCTTAAGGGCTCAGAATCTTTCTTTTTCAGTAAAATTCTGGACCTGGCAGACTCTCTGTGCCTCAGAATGGCCCACCTTTGTATTCGGATGGCCCTAGAAGGATCTTTCTACTTCCCACTAATTTAAAAATTCAGACGATATTGTCTTTCAGCCAGGGCCACATAGCCATCTGGATCAACAGCCATATATCTTAACTTGGCAGGACCTCTGCAAATCTCCTTCATGGGTGAAGCATTTCCTTGCCCCTACCCCCACTCCTACTGCTTCCCCCATGATCTCTCAAACACTCTGCTCCTCCTCCTCCTCCAACCTCTGTTCTCCCTGAGACACAAGATTTGACTCTACTGGACTCTCGTCCCCCTCCTTATCTCCTGCCCAAGTCCCCCAAAGACCAACACCCTCTAAGTGATTCCCCTGCTCCTGACTCAACCTCTCCACCATTGGAGAAAGCTAAGCCAGCCCAGCGCCCTCCAGATAATTTCCCCGCGGCACACACAGCCCCTCCTCTTCTGGAGGAAGCTAGCCCGGCTAAAGGTACTCACCAGCGGTGAATGATTGAAAAACCTGGAACTCGAATGATGCTCCCCCTCCATCCCTAGGGGCCAATGATTGACAACGGCCTTGGGGGAAAAATGCAAGCCTACCAGTATTTACCTTTCTCTTCTTCAGACCAATATAACTGGAAAAATAAAAATCCCCGTTTTACCGAGGACCCCAACCGGCTCCTAGGTGTGGTTGAGTCATTGATGTTTTCACACCAGCCTACTTGGGATGACTGCCAACAACACCTAGGGTTGTCTCTTCATGACAGAGAAACAAAAGAGAATCCTCCTGGATGCTAGAGAAAAATATCCTCTGACCAGATGTGTAACCGACAAAACTTCCCAACATATTTAACCCGGCTTTCCCTTGAATCGACGAAACTGGGACCCCAACACCTTTGAAGGTAGGGAGCATCTGTCCACTTATCACTGGGCTCTAATTGTGGGTATCTTAGTGGCCGCTAGGCGACTTACAAATTTTGCCAAGTTAAGAGAGATTATTCAAGGGCCTGATGAATCTCCCTCTATGTTTTTAGAGAGAATTATGGAGGCATATAGGAGATATACTCTTTCGATCCTCAGGCAGAGGATCAAAAGTCATCTGTCAAGATGGCCTTTATGGGCAAGCTGCCCTGGATATTAAAAGAAAGTTACAATGCTTAGAAGGATTACAAGATATGACTTTGAGAGATTTAGTCAGAGTAGCCGAGAAGGTATACTATAAGAAAGAAAGTGAGGAAGAGTAGGGAGCAAAGGAAGGATAAAAGAAACAAAAGACAGACTAAGGCATTGACTAAGGTCCTGGTCACAACAACAAATAGGCCAGAAATAAGAAACATGGAGACAGGAAGGGATACCGGGGCCCAGACTAGAGGCCACCCCTGGCCTCAATTTAATGTGCCTACTGTAAAGAAAAAGGACACTGCTTCAAAGAGTGCCATTGAAAGAGACAGCCACTCTAGCCAGCCATTCTGACTCTGGAGGATGACTAAGAATGTTGGGTCTCAGATCCCCTCCGAGAGCTCAGGGTAAATTTTGAAGTGGAGGGGACCCTAGCAAACTTTGAAGTGGATACAGGGGCAATATACTCTGCCCTTATGGCCCCATTGGTCTCTCTATCAAATAAAAAGGTCTCTAATTCAAGGGGCTAATGGCAGAAAATATCGGGTTTGGACAACTAAGAGGACCATGGACCAGGGGAAAGGAAAAATCCATCACTCGTTCTTAGTAATCCCAGAATGCCCGGCCCCATTGATGGGCAGAGATCTGCTCACCAAGCTCCGGGCCAAAATAACTTTTAACCCTGAAGGCCCACAAGTGGAATTTCTAAATCCTTCAATAAAAACTCCTATAGTCACGGCTCTAAATATGTCAGTAGAAAATGTATATCAACTCACTCACCTTGGTTCAAAGAAATTGCATTCATTCCTGAAGGATGAAGAACAGAGTTTTTTACTAACCGACTCAAAGCAAAAGGAAATAACTGAATGGGTAACAAAAGCCTGTCAGGTCTGTCATGGTTAATGCTTACCCTTCCAAGCTTCCTGCAAAAAAGCACCTACGAGGAACCAGACCAGGACAATTCTGGGAAGTGGACTTTACTAAAATTAAGCCAGCAAGGTTTGAAATTAAATATCGCCTAGTCTTTGTAGATATATTTTGAGGATGGATTGAAGCCTTTTCCAGGAAAAAAGAAAAAAAACGAAACAGCGCAAATGGTTGTCAAGAAGATCCGGAAAGATATTTTTACAAGATATGGCCTGCCTAAAGTAATAAGGTCTGATAATGGACTGGCGTTTGTAGCCCAAGTAAGTCAGGGGTTAGGCAAGACCCTGGGGATTAATTAAAAGTTACATTGTGCTTATAAACCACCGAGTTCAGGACAGGTAGAAAGAATGAATAGAACCATTAAAGAGACCATAACGAAATTAAGCTTAGAAACCTGCATAATAGATTGTACTATGCTCCTTCCTTATGCACTATTTCATGGAAGAAACACTCCCTCTGTTTCTTTGTGTAACCTTACCCCCTATGAATTTGTCCATGGTTCCCCTCCTTCAGTAAGGGACCTAACCCCAACTCTAAGACCTAACGGTTCCTTCCACACCCCATTGCTTGACTGAATTAAAGCTCTTGAAAGAACTCAGGGATAACTGTGAAAACAGATGGCCAATGCCTATCAACCTGGGGACGAATGGACTCTACATCAATATCAAGTAAGAGACTTCATCTACATAAGTCGACATCAGGTGTCATCCCTGAAACCCCACTGGAAATGACGATACAAGGTGCTACTTATAACACCTACAGCGGTAAAGGAAGACAGAATCACTTCCTGGATCCATACCTCTCATCTCAAGCCTGCGCCCTGCCAGACTCTGGCTGGAAAATGGAAAAGATTGGTAAAACTTTCAAATTGTGTATTTACCCTGTGTCTAAGGCTATAGACTCTTCCCTTGACCACCAGTAGTCCTAAACCTATTAAACCCATTCAGCAGCGATGGCTGATCACAAATCCTACTGGTAAAGAAGTATGATCTATCTTGCATGCAGCCCACTTAGGGACTTGGTGGACATCTATCCACCCAGACATTTGTCAGCTGGCTATAGGTCTTTCCTATTGGGATATACCTGATGAAGAGGATCCCACTAAATTTCCATTAAATCCATTCTGCACCATTGATAATGGAAACAATCATTATGGATGTAGGGACACGCGAGCCAGATGCAGGTTGGCTAGCCTAGATTACTATGTTTGCCCGGTGGACTACCAAAGCCACAAACAGTCACGGTTGTGTGGGGGGAATGCCGACTTCTTCTGTATGTCTAGGGATGTGATCATACAGGCAGTGCATGATGGAACCCAAACTCCTCATCAAATTCTGTACACAGCATTGGCCCTATTACCAATTAGATCACCCAAACTGTTGGCCCCTAGAGGGGTCTCTAGATCCTCAAATTCTGCATGACCTTTTTAACTTCTGAATGTCCTCAAAAGGGTGAAAGGAGATTTCCCTATGTGGAGGCCTTTTCCCTCCTTCGCTCACATCCTGAACTATGCTTCTCCAATAGGTCCTCACACTCAGCCTTCCGCTCCAGACTCTCTGCTGTCACTCTCACCTCAGCAACATGATTTCTCCCCTCCAATTACTAGATCAAAAACCCAAACCTCCGCCGGATCTCAGACCATTTCCCCCTTTCTGAGGTAGCAGGTACTGAGGTAACCCTCCACCGAATCACTCCTCTCTTCTCCAGTCAGTGCCCACACCGGGTCCCACCAGTTCCTCTTAACAGCTAACCCAAAGCTCAAACCAGCTGAGGAGAACCCTCAGACCCCTATCCAAGATGTAGTGAAAATGGCCTTTAAAGTTTCTTTGTCATTAGTGAAAACAGGTTACTAAGAATTTAAAGTCCCTCACAGGCTTTTAGGGATACTAACTCCTATCTTCTCCTCTGTTCTACCTGTTCTACTGCTCACCTTTTTGTTGCTAGGAAAATCACAAACACCTTTGCCAGTATTCTTTCACATCTCTGCTACCTCATTCTCAGATCCACGGAGCTGCTCACAGCCATGCCTTCCCCATCTCCCCCCTCTGTTCCAGGCCCACAGAAAAACATTAATTGACCTTCTACGGAAGTCTTCAGCATGGCTGACTTTAGGACTTTCAGGAAAAGAGTCCCCATGAAAGACTTCAAAGTAGATAAACTTCCTCTTTCCATGTTGCCCTGTTGTACTTGGTCACTGGCTAAAAATATCAGCACTCCTAAGTTAGACACCCCCTTACTAGTTTTTCACAAAATATGTGAACAAGGCCTTTGGCATTGATCTGGGGCTTCACAGAGATGGCTACATTTCAAAGATAAAGAAGTTACCAACTGGGCTCCATGGTAACAGCTGGAAGGGGGAAAAATAAAGGGAAAAAAAAGCTCTCCTTCACCCAGGTGTCCTTGAAAAGTTAACTTGCCCAGAACAGAGGAATAAAACAGAAAAAAATCTGCTTTTTGTGAACTTCTGCAGGCTGTGAACTTCTGCGCCCCTTCCCTTATATGTTGGGTACAAAATTCTGAAACTACCTAAAGGTGAGTTTCAGTGAATTAATTGATTATAAAAGAAGTAATGCCCTCTGAATCCGGTTGCTAATAAAATGGAAAGTTTCCCTGTTTTTGGTAGTATCTTAGGTGCCGTGCCTTGTCCGTCTCTACAACAGTATAATTCTATAGACTTAAACATTGTTTATGATTTCAAGAAATTGTCAAGACGATGTGATTAAATGTGTAAAGGTGCAGATGTTTCCCAGAGTGCTTTATCATAATGCAGGTTCATTTGAAGTTCAAATAGGGGGGCATAAAACTCGGTTCCACTGAGAACATATATCCATCACTTTAGCCATCCTATTAGGAATAGGAGTTGCTGCAGGCGTGAGCACAAGAACCACTGCCTTGGTCCATGGGATACAACAAATGACACAATTAGAAGCAGCAATAGACCAAAACTTAAAGATATTAGAATCCTCCATCTTGGCTTTGCAGGAATCTTTAACCTCTCTCTCTGAAGTTATTTTACAGAAAAGGCGAGGGTTGAACCTCCTCTTCATGAAAGAAGGGGGCCTTTGTTCTGCATTGATGGAGAATGTTGTGTTTTTGCCGACCATACTGGAGTTGTAAAAAAATCTAGGAGTAAATTAAATAGATGCCTTGAAGAGTGTCAATGAGAGAGAGAGGCCCAAAAAGTGTGGTTTGAGTCTTGGTTCACACAGTCCCCCTGGTTAACTACGCATTTATCAACCCTGGACAGTTCAATAATAATCCTCATATTATTGCTAACTATAAAACCCTGTTTGCTCAACCGTGTAATTTCTTTTTTCCAAGCTCAAATTGGATGAGTTAAACTTATGGTAATACCCCACTAGCAAACATAGAATGTGACACCCCGCAATGATCACTTTTATGATTAAAAGTAGCCAGAAGAAGAAGTGGGGAATGAAAGGTTAATTGAATAGGCACTTTTCACTTCCTTTTTTCCTGTATGCTTAACAAAACACTGTTGAAATCTTGAGAAATGTTTGCTAATCTTGTTCCCAGAATGTGCTGTCCCCAACTGACTAACTGCAGAATGTGCTCCCTCACTGGGTTGCATGCAAACTGACCACTCGCCCTGACCTATCAAAAAACTTCCCTCCCTGCCGTCACCAAGGAAAGTGTATAAGCTCTGCTTAAGCTGTTCTAAGGGCTCTCTACTCTATTCAAGTGAGCTCTGAGCATCAGCATGCTGGACCCTCAATAAACACTGCGCTGTTGCATGAGATAGTCTCTTGGTGGTCTCTTCTTTCGACCTCATCCGACCTTTACTTGGATAATTAAATGTAGAAGAGAACATCCATTCAAAAAGGGATAGTCGGTAGGATTAGGAATATAGTTGGTAGGTTTAGGAAGAAGACTGTGTATAGGATTTGGAACAAAAGTTCCTTAGCAATAGGGTTTCGGTTAGAGAGTGAATGTAAATGTCAGCACATGTGAAGAGTCAGTCACAATGATGAACTGGAGAAAATATGTAGGAAATCAGATATCAATACACACATTATGAAATCAGGCAAAGTATAAAGTGAATGATAGGATTAGACATTAACAACAAGGTTGAGTTTCAATGTATTCTCTTAGGAAGAAACAAATATGTAGTCAGCAATATGATTGACATTTGAGAGCATTAGGCAACCTGGACATGGATGTTTTTAGTAATCCAGGATCACTTTCCATTTAGGATTTGCTACAATCATAAGTTTGACCTTTGCATTTTGTGATCAGAATATTACAGTGATAAAATGTATATGTAGATCAGGTGACATGAGTATTTTTTCTAACATTTCTGGGAGCAATATTTTGAAGACTTATAAATTAGTGTTGGGGGTACACAGAGTTGTACCCTGTGTCTATGAATATAGAAGTAATGCATGAATTGACAATAATGTGAATAAATAATATAACTGTTTCCACTTTAAATCATGGATTGAATTGATATCTGAAAATATATAAGAAATCTTATATTGATATACAATCATTCATTCCAACGAGTTATGCATCTAATGGTAATATTAGGGTTACGTTTTATCATGAAAGGTGTGTGAGTTTAGCTTCAAAAGTGATTATGGAAATGGAAAATTATGTGTTTGGAAAGAAGTCTCATGAAAAGACGAATCAAGAAACCTAGAGGAATACATGTGTTTTGAAGCAGGAAGTGATTGTAAGTATAAAAAAACGTATAAATTTCCTAACTTGTGGATGAAATATATATCCTATGATGTGCAAAAACTGAAAAAAATAGTAATGTACCAGTGTTGAAAGAAAATGAATGTCAAAATACATATCATGTCCCATAGGAATCTACTTGCATTGATGTTAAACTGGGTCAGTTACTGTAGAAACATTAGGATTTGAAAGGACCATTTACTAAAGTTAGTTTTCAGTACTAGGAATCAAATATATATTTCAGGTGGATGAATATATCTGAGCATAATCTTGTGAACATTTTATTATAAATCCACATTCATGACATGAATGAATTTAGGGAGTGTATATAAGACACATATATTTCATATTTTGAAAAATCAGGAGGGTGTAAAATATATATATATATATATATATATATATATATATATATATATATATATATATATATATATATATATATATATATATATATATCACAGATACATTAAAAAGTAGCAATATATAAATATATATGGGTATCAAAATTTATCTTGAAATATATATCATCCACAGATTAAAAAGTATTCATTTTAGTGAACATGGATTTATGTATAATGTTGTTCAACTAGGAACCTCACCCATAGGTGGAATTTTAAGATCCAAAAGCGTTTAGGAGTAGTGATCTCTTCTCACAATTTGTATCTGCAAAGTTAGCCACCTCACAAAAATGTACGTGTGATACCAGGTAGGATTCTATATGTGCATATAAAAATACATGTGCTGAATAGGCTCCAGAGAAATGGAGACAGAAATTCAGAAATAAGTTAACATTAAAAAGAATGGAGAACTATTTCAATTAACAATTGACTATATTTTTAACACCTACCATTTATCATGCAAATAACAAGTCCAACTATACACCATGCCTCCTCTGAACTGCTTGTGTTTCTATAATGTTTCGGTTACTTTCCTCCATTATATTAGGATTAGTAATCAGAGTCTAGTAGGGTGTGAGTTAGTGTCAGGGAATCAGTATATTGAATGGAAAATAGAAAAATGAATCCAATGTGTATGCAAATATGTGGTACACAAAAATCTTCCCACTCTCATCAAGAACAACACCTAGATATCACCTACGCCCCAAGTAACACACAATTAGAAGAGAAGAGTTAGAAAATCCATGACTACATATCTGGAATGGAATACGATCAGGAGTTCACAACCTTGGAAGTGGTAGAGGAGTTTCCAAAAGTAAGGGACAGGGTAAACACTCCACAAACATGGACCTCTGCCTGCCTAAAGACTTCTTGAGAAACTGTCTCTGAGGTTGGGCACTTAAAACATATGTTGTTGTCAGGAGCTTTAGCTTCCTTTCTAGGGAGACCATCAAAGCTGGGTCTTCATCTCTGTGACCTTGTGGATATGGTTTCTTATTTTCCAATGAACATGAGGCAGCGGTGCTGAATTCTGTCTTTGTAGGTAAACTGTGGCCACGCGGGGCTAAGTGTATCCACATGTTGGCTGTGTATCCATTTGGTCATCCTCCAAATTTCGTCGTGATTCTTGGTGCTGCACTGGGAATTTAATATTTGCTTCATGGAATACAAGGAGCTCAACTGGAACACAGTGCTGGAGGGAGTTCTGTCATGTGTGGTGGGTCAGGGTCAGCAGGAGAATGCACCAACCAGGTTTCTATCTCACACAGTTTGCCCCCTTGACCATAATAACCTGATTGTTAAGATTTCCCTTAAACCTCTACTTATAAAAAGATGCCTTTACATATAAGGGTCTGCTGGATGCACCATGTCAGCCACAAGCCATATGGAAGTCAAAGGCAGATCCACAAGGCCCCACGACAGAAGTTTTATCACAAAACTGCACATCTCTGCTGTAGGCCCACTAATCAGCAGGCTTGAACTTACTGGCATCTCTGTGCTACACCATTTTCATGAAACCCAGTCAATCAAGAAACTGTCTGATACACTCATCGTCAGCAACAGTATATCCAAAGGTTCTCCTGTGCAACCTGGTCAAGGGAATTTTAAGAATTTCATGGTATTTATCTAGCCATTATTCAAGCATGAGGTTGGAGGCACTGTGGGTTTCAATTTTTTCAGGAAACATTAAATGGTGAGGAAGCTCATTTCAATGAAACCTCTGGAAAACTCTCACAGGCAAGTCTTCCCAAGGAGTGGCCAAAAGGTCACCGAAATCCAGGACTATTGAGGTCTACAATGTGAGGTCCATGTGTGTTTTGACGCTCAAGTATGCCTGCCATGTGTTTTAGAAAAAATCATGTGATATCCAGGCTGTGATTCTCAGTGCTCTGTGGAAAGCCACCCTGGACCTAGATCTCAGTTTATAAGGGGGACTCTCATGTGTGGCCTGCGAAAATCCCAACACAATTCATGGCAATACTTCTCTGAGTTCAGTTCCAGAACTCAGTCTCTAAGTCCCCTTGAACTCACACCAGAGTTCAAGACCAGTTGGACCCATTCATTTCTTCCAACCGCCACACAAATGACCAAAATTAAAACCTAAACACTCCCACAAGGCCCTCATGTTCTCCATATAGACACTCATCATAACCTCTGGCTGAATTTTTCCATGAGGGGCGCAGCCCAAGACAGTGACCAAAATGAGCACCTTTGGCCCTCATTTGCCTAAAGTCAGGGTGGCCTGGACACCATTCCTGTGAACCAGGAGTGATTAAAAAGACCTGCCGTTAATACTGCTCTGCTTCTCTATTTTGAGGCCTACTGAATGTCAGGTATAGATTCTTTATGTGGTTTGGAGTCATGAGAAAACCCAAGCACTTCTGCAGGGTTTTGAATAACTCATTTGACCCAAAGGATCCCTATTCTCACTTGATGGAGTCAGGAACATCACAGAAGAAGGCTAGAGACTTCATCCACAATGACTGATCTTTTTGCCATTTTGGTTTTGGATGCACACATGGGATCTTTCTTTAGATCCATCAGGTGCTGAGAATCTAAGCTGGAGCCTCACACAGGGCCAAGTGGCTGATTCAGACACCTCCCTTTCCAAAGCAATTATGCCAAGAGCCACAGGTGATCCTCATTCATTTCCATTTGATAACTGTTTTTTTCAGTCTTCACAAAGGGGTGGCCAGAGGCAAATACCTTCCTGACATTCAGGGAAACAGAACAAAATGTAAGCAAAAGGCCCAAAGCAGGGTATCTCCACTGAGAGTTTCCTAGCCACACTGATATCTGAGTTTCTTGAGATGCTCGCCATGCCAATTCCTTCAGCTATTCAGTACATGGTCATGTCACAGTGATTGGAGGTGGTACATATCATGGATAAAAAACAATGAGCATATTCTGGCTAGTGGCCAGAATTCTGGAAGAAAACAGGAACTTAGGAAGGTTGTAGGTGTTTCCCATTGGTAAGGCAAGCCGCAGTCCTTTCATAAATTGGACAAGTTGATTGCTGGGAGGCATTCTACTACACAGGACATATTCATTGATGCATTCTCTTTTCTAATGTCTACAACCACGGACACAGTGGCATACACAGAAATAGAAACACTCACCATGTCAAATGACTTATTAGAAACAGTCCATTCCAAAAGAAATAAATCACGTTTTTTCTACCTATTCTCAGAACATGAGACAAAACCACAAACTGACATCCACACACCCAGGCACCTCCTTCCCCCAAGTAGGTCTGTGACTCTTCTGAATGTCCTCTGACTGGTAGGCCATACGATGTTCCTCTGAAATGGCCTTTCCTGTCTCAGATCTGGTGTCATTCACCAACTCTGTGAAGTTGTCAGGAGGCAGTGGTGAGCCAATTCCAGTCTTGTCAGGAAAGGCCCCTCTTCAGAGCTTTCTTGGAATTTGGCCACCGTCACATGAAGAGGTACCTAGAAAGACTGATTCTATCTTTTGTAAATCCAAACAAGTGAGACCACTGGGACTTGGACGGGTAATGGCTTTGGGTGCCTGGCTTCCTGGATCCCAAATTCAGAGAATTCCATCACCAAGGAAGTAGGTGAGGTCACTTCCTTCAGGAACTGAATGAGGTCACTGACTTGGCCACCAATATGTCCTAACAGTTGCTTCCTAGGTTCTCATAAGATGGAGGCGGCCCCTACTTCTTGTGACACATTCACAAATTAGAATGGTATAGAAACCATAGGCACCTGGGAACAGCTCTCCACAAAGGCCTGGTTTGATCCGACTTCTCTACATTAAGAAGAGAGAGGCTGATTCAGAAACATCCCTTCATCCTGACTAGGTTGTTTGCCATGGAAGATGACTTTTCCTCTCTCAGGTCCTAAATAGCTGCCTAAATCTTCTCCATCGATCATTTCTGCATGGACTTTTGAGGTTCTCAGCAGGTGGAAGATCCCCTACCTTCCTGTATTGTAAGACCAACTCGGTCCCTCCTCTTCTGTAAAGTTAGATTGACGGAACATTGTATGTTTAGGGTTAATAGCATGTTCGATTTTGGTTAGGAATCATTCTGCTGGATGAATAATGGTTTGGCAACCTCTGATACTTATAAGAATATAGACGTGAAATATAAGTACGAAAAAAGAAATCTAGGTAAGATTTGAAGCCCAGAAGGGCATTTGGCGATTGATTGGCATACTAAGCTTGAATTATGTTCTGCACCGAGGTCTCAGATAAATTTATTTACAATGGCATAGGTTGCTGTACCTCAGATGACTGAATTTAGAAGAGATCATCCAGTCCAAAAGGGATAGTCCATAGGATTAGGAAGATTGTCTGTAGGATTAGGAAGAAGAGTGAGTCTAGGAGTTGGACCAAAAGTTCTTTAGCAATCGGGTTTCAGTTAGAGAGTGAATGTAAATGTCAGCACATGTGAAGAGTCAGTCACAATGATGAACTGGGGAAAATATGTAGGAAAGAGAGTAAATATGTATCAATAGAGACATTAGGAAATCAGGCAACTTATAAAGTGAGTGATAGAATTAGATATTTTCAACAGGGTTGAGGTTGAATATATAATCTTAGGAAGAAACAATTATTTAGTCACCAATAGGATTGACATTTGAGCGCATTAGGGAACCTAGACATGGAGGTTTTTAGTAATCCATGCTCACTTTAAATTTAGGCTTTAGTACAATCATAAGTGTGACCTTTGCATTTTGTGTCAAGAATATTACTGTGGTAAAATATATATGTAGATCAGATGACATGAGTATTTCTTCCACCAATATGAGGAGCAATATTTTGAAAACTTATAAATTAGTATTGCGGATAAAATAGGCCTACCCTGTGTTGATGAATAAGAGATGATGCATGAATAGACCATATTGTGAATAAATTATATAACTGGTTCCAACTTTAAATAATGCATTGAAATTATATTTGAAAATATATAGTAAATCTTATATTGATATATATATACATTCATTCCAACCAGTTATACATCTAATGGTAATATTAGGGTTACGGTTTATCATG
The DNA here is from genome assembly GCF_048772815.1 of Callospermophilus lateralis. NCBI lineage: Eukaryota > Metazoa > Chordata > Mammalia > Rodentia > Sciuridae > Callospermophilus > Callospermophilus lateralis. The sequence continues at coordinate 72,192 of NW_027512533.1, read as the reverse complement.
AAGAGTGTGTGAGTTTTGCTTCAAAAATGAGTATAGAATCGAAAATAATGTTTTTAGAAAGAAGTCTAGTGAAAAGACCACTAAAGAATCATAGAGGAATACATGTTTTCTGAAAGAGGAAGTGATTGATAGTGAACCACATGCCTATAAATTTGTGAATTTGTGGATGAAAGGACATATTCTATGATGTCCATAAACTGAAGAAATAGTAATGTACCAGTGTGGAATAAAAATGAACTTAAAAATACATATCATGTCCCATAGGAATCTAACTGCATTGATGTTAAACTTGGTCAGTTACTATAGAAATATTAGGATATATAAGGACCATTCACTGAAGTTAGTTTTCAGTACTAGGAAACAAATATGTATGTCAGGTGGTTGAATATTTCTGAGAATAATCTGTTGAGAGCCACAGCCAAAGGAGCCCCAGCAAACTTGCAGCTGCCAGCAAACTTCCATTTGCCGGCTGATGATTGGCTCACAGCGGCCCCAGCATCATCTAGCTGATTTGCTTGTCTGTGGTGATGCTCATTGAGATGCTCAATGAGCGGTTTCCACGACCTTTCAGACTGCCAGCGGATGATTGGCTCACAGCGGCCCCAGCAACATCTAGCTGATTGGCTCCTCTGTGGTGATGCACATTGGGCTGGTTCCCTGCCCTTTCAGACCATGGAACTGTTCATTGGGGGACTTTTTGGCTTCGCCCACGTGACCCAGCCAATCGGCCTCAAGAGGAGGAGACTTGTGTTTGAGGGAGAGGCTTGTGGGAAGCCTGTGGTGGCAGTTGGGCTCTGACGGCTTTTCCTGAGGAGCTGTTTTGTTTGGTGTCATCTTGTTGGGTTGTATTATAGTAGAAATACGGGATCAGAAATTAGTAAAAAAAAAAAAAAAAAAAACTGAAAGAGTGTTCAGTAAATTGTTAGAGGAAGGAGGCATCTCAGTAAAATCAAGAAAAGTCAGGGCATACGTTGATACAATACAAAAATGTAGCCCATGGCTTTTTCAGGAGGAGTTGTTAAATATATCACAATGGAACCATCATGGTGAAGATTTAAAAAGAATAGGAAAGAAAAGCCCACTGACTCTGCCAGTTGGCACATTGCTATTGTGGACGTTTGTACCTTGTTTGCTTAGTGGAAAGCCTTCAGTTCAGACAATGGTAGAGGAAGGAGAAGACATATTGATTCAAGTAAAATAGAAGGTCTCTCAAGTTAGTCAGATAGAGGAAAAAATTCAAGTAAAAGAAAAGGTCTCTCGAACTAGTCAGACAGAGGAAAAAAATCAAGTAAAAGAGAAGGCCTTTCAAGCCAGTCAGACAGAGGAAGAAAGTGTAAAACAGAAAAAGCCATCAGGGGGAAAGTTACAAAAGGAGACTACTACTAACACCTTTCTATCACCAGAGGGTGTAAGTGTCCAACCAACAGCACAACCTCTACAGGAGACTGCTACTAACACCTTTCTATCACCAGAGGAAGTAAGTGTCCAACTAACAAGGCCACCTCCATATGCTGGGAGGCCCCCAACCCCCACAGTTGATAGTTGGAATCCTGAGACAAGATCTCAAATATTAACATGCCCAGTATTTGAGGCAGCAGGGCAGTGAGATTACCATGCTTTAAATTTCAAAACAGTGAAGCAGCTAACAGAGGCTGTAACAACCTATGGTCCTCAAGCACCCTTCACTGTAAGCATTATCAAATCCATTAACAACATGAACATGAAGCCAGCAGATTGGGCTAATATGTGTAAAGCTGTGCTAAATGGAGGAAATACCTGTTATGGAAGATTGCCAATGAGGAATTTTGCAAGGAGACGGCTAGGCAAAATGCAGCAGCTAGTTATCCTCAGAGAAATCTAGATATATTGTTAGGAAAGTGACCTTATGAGGATCAGCAGCAGCAATGTGCATATGATCCTGGTGTATATGCACAGATTGCTATAGATGCAATTAAGGCATGGAAGACTTTTCAAGGAAATGGAGGTTTACAAGGTCAGTTATCTAAGGTAATACAAGGAGCTAATGAACCTTATGCTGAATTTGTAGATAGGCTTATTCAAACAGCTACCAGAGTTTTTGGAAATACACAACAAGCAATGCCATTACTAAAACAACTGGCTTATGAGCAAGCAAATCGTTGGTGCAAAGATATCATTAGACCATGGAAACATGAAGATTTAAACACATATATTAAATTGTGTAGAGACATTAAAGAACAAGAGCAAGTCGTGGAAGCTGCAGTAAAACAGGCTTTAGATGCCAGAGACATTAATGAACAAGGGCAAATTGTGGCAGCTGCAGTAAAACAGGCTTTAGATGCCAGGCCAAGAACATGCTACAATTGTGAAAAAACAGGACATTTTAAAAGGAATTGTCCCATAGGAGGAGGGTTTAACAAAACTAGGTATCAAAGGAGTAGAATACCAGGTATTTGTCCACGATGCCATAGAGGGAGACTTTGGGCTAATGAATGCTGTTCTCAAACCACCATAGAGGGTACACCATTATCAAAAAACGAACAAGGACCAGGTGTTTATCCACAATATCGTGGACAAAAACATGGAGCTCCTTTGCCAAAAAATGGACAAGGGGGCTCAATTCTCCGGGGCCCAAAACCACAAATATACGCAGCACTGGAGAAACCCATCAACCACATCAGGGTAGTGCCCAGGACACTTTGTCCATCAGATCCCTCATCAGAAAAACCAGAGGGAGCGCAGGGTTAGACATCTGTGACTCTGCCAGAGCAGTACTAACTGCAGAGATGGGAGTTCAATTCATTTCCACAGGGGTAAAAGGACCTCTTCCCAAAGGAACAGTAGGCTTATTATTGGGACGCAGCTCTTCTACTCTAAAAGGACTTATGATAAGTCCTGGGGTAATTGATCTCAACTATGAAGGTGAAATAAAAATTATAGCCAGTTCTCCAAAGGGTATATTAGTAATTTCACCAGGAGATAGAATAGCACAGTTACTAATAATACCCAGCCTACGTGAAAAATTTTCCAGTCGTACTGTAGAAAGAGGTTCCAAGTGATTAGGCTCCACAGGTGTAGATTGGGCTATGCTTTCTTTAAATTTAGATTCTGGCCCCATGCTTAAACTAAATATTCAAGGGCATGAATTTAATGGGCTACTGGATACAGACGCAGACCTTAGCATCATCTCTCGTCAAGAATGGCCAAAACATTGGCCATTACAACAAGCCACTCAAACGCTTCGAGGCCTAGAAGTAGCGTATAATCCCCATAGAAGTGCAATGGTATTAGATTGGAAGGATCCTGAAGGATGTGAAGGAACTCTACAGCCATATGTATTGGATCATCTTCCCGTAAATTTATGGGGACGAGATAGTCTCCTGGACTCATTGATATTTTTTTTCGGATTCGGTATTGCCAGTCAATCGGGTTTTGCCGGCTCCTCAGTCCTGGTCTCAGTGTTGGACGTCCATTGCCTGTCTTCATTGCCTTGTCTTGTCTGTGTCATGTTTCATTGCTTTAACTGTTTGTGTATCTTTCATTATGGGACAGAGCACTTCAATGCCTCTGTCCCTGATACTTGATCACTGGACCAAAGTCCACTTAAGGGCTCAGAATCTTTGTTTTTCAGTAAAGCGCCGGATGTGGCAGATTCTCTGTGCTTCAGAATGGCCCACCTTTGGATTTGGATTACCCCTAGAAGGATCTTTCTACTTCCCACTAATTTAAAAAAGTCAGAGATATTGTCTTTCAGCCGGTGCTACATAGCCATCTGGATCAACAGCCATATATCTTAACTCGGCGGGAACTCTGCATATCTCCTCCTCCATGGGTGAAGCCTTTCCTTGTCACTGCCCCCACTCTGACTCCTTCCCCCAGGAACTCTCAAATCCTCTGATCCTCCTCCTCCTACACCCTCTGTTCTCCCTGAGTCACCAGATTTCACTCTACTGGAGTCTCCTTCCCCTCCTTATCCCCTGCCCTTGTCCCCCAAAATCCAACACCCTCTAAGTGATTCCCCTGCTGCTGACTCAGCCTCTCCTCCATTGGAGGAAGCTATGCCGGCCCAGCGCCCTCCAGATAATTCCTTTGCGGCACACACAGCACCTCTTCCCTTGGAGGAAGCTGTACCATCTAAAGGAACTCGCTGGCGGTGAATGATTGAAAACCCTGGAACTCTTGGGATGCTCCCCCTCCATCCCTATGGGCCAATGATTGACGATGGCCACGGGGAAAAAATGCAAGCCTACCAGTATTAGCCTTTCTCCTCGTCAGACCTATATAACTTAAAAAAATTATAATCCCCCTTTTTCTGAGGACCCCACCAGGCTCTCAGGTCTGGTTGAGTCATTGATGTTTTCACACCAGCCTACTTCGGATGACTGCCAAAAACTCCTAGGGATTCTCTTCATGACAGAAAAACAACAGTGAATCCTCCAGGAAGCTAGAAAACAAATCCCTCAAACAAGATCTGCGTCTGACACAACTTCCCAAGATAATCAAAGGCGGCTTTCCCTTGAACCCACCCAACTGAGACCCCAAAATCTTTGAAGGTAGCGAGCATCTGTCCCCTTATCACCGGGCTCTAATAGTGTGTCTCCAAGCAGCCGCTAGCGACAAAGTAATTTGGCCAAGGTAAGAGAGATTATTCAAGGGCCTGATGATTCTCCCACTATGTTTCTAGAGAGAATTATGGAGGCATATTGGAGATATACTCCTTTTGATCCTCAGGAAGAGAATCAAAGGCATCTGTCACGATGGCCTTTATTGGGCAAACTGGCTTGGATATTAAAACAAAGTTACAAAGCTAGATTGATTACAAGATATGACTTTCAGAGATTTAGTCAGAGAAGCCAAGAACGTATACTATAAGAGAGAAACTGAGGAAGAGAAGGGAGCAAGGGGAGGATAAAAGAAACAAAAGGCAGACTAAGGCGTTGACTAAGGTCCTGGTCACAAAAACAAATAGGCCAGAAATTAAGAAACAGGTAGACAAGAAGGGATAACATTGGCCCATGCCAGAGGCCACCCTGGCCTCAGATCAATGTGCCTACTCTAAAGAAAAAAAGGACACTGGGCCAAAATTGCCCTAAAAAGCGACAGCCACACCAGCCAGCCATTCTGACTCTGGAGGATGACTAAGAAAGTCGGGGCTCAGATTCCCTCCCCAAGCTCAAGGTAACTTTTGAAGTGTTTCAAAAGTGATTATGGAAATCGAAAATGATGTGTTTGGAAAGAAGTCTCATGAAAAGATCAGTCAAGAAACATGGATGAATACATGTGTTCTGAAGCACGAAGTGAATGAAAGTCAGACAAATGCGTATGAATTTGCTAACTTGTGGATGAAATATATATCCTATGATGTGCATAAAGTGAATAAATAGTAATGTAGAAGTGTTGAATAAAATTGAACATAAAAATACACATCATGTCCCATAGTAATCTACTTGAATTGATGTTAAACAGGGTCAGTTACTGTAGAAATGTTAGGATATGTTTGCACCATTCAAAGAAGTTAGTTTTCAGTACTAGGAAACAAATATGTATTTTAGGTGGATGAATATTACTGAGAATAATCTTGTGAAAAGTTGATTAAAAATCCAAATACATCAATATGAATGAATTTAGGGAGTGCATAATAAGACACATGTTATATATATATATATATATATATATATATATATATATATATATATATATTAAAAATAGCAATATATATGCCAATTGAAATTCATCATGAAATATATATCATCATCATATCTGAAAATATTCATTTTAATGAATATGGATTTTTATATATGTTTGTTCAAATAGGAAGCTCACCCATGGGTTGAATTTTCAGTTCCAACATTGTTTAGGAGGAGTGATCACTTCTCACAATTTGTATGTGCCATGTCAGCCACCTCACGAGAATGTACGTGTGACACCAGGTAGGATTCTATATGTGCATATTAAAACACATGTGCTGAATAGGCTACTGAGAAAGGAAGACAGTAATTCATATATTTGTTAACTTTAAAAACACATGTAGAACTATTTCAATTAAAAATTGACTAGATTTATAACTCCTACCCTATATATTTCAAAAGGCATGTCCAACTATACACCCTGCCTCCTCTGAAATGCTTGTATTTCTATTCTGTTTGGGTTATGTTTCTCCATCATATTAGGATTAGTAGTCATAGTCTAGTAGGGAATGGGTTAGTGTCAGGGATTTAGTATTTCAAATATATGCTGCATAAAAATCTTCCCACTCTCATTCAGAACAATGCCTAGACATTACCCTCGTCCCAAGTAAGACACAATTAGAGGAGAAGAGTTAAAAATTCTGTGAATACATATCTGGAAATGAATATTCTCATGAGTTCACAACCTTGGAGGTCGTAGAGGAGTTTTCAAAAGTATGGGACAGGGTAAGCACTCCACAAACATGGAGCTCTGCTGCCCTAAAGACTTCTTGAGAAACTGCCTCTGAGGTTGGGCACTTGAAATATATGTTTTCGTAAGGAGCTTTCTTTGTACTGAGACCATCAAAGCTGGGTGTGCATCTATGCGACCTGGAGGACATGGTTTCATATTTTCCAATGAACATGAGGCAGCAGTGCTGAATTCTCTCTATGTAGGTAAACTGTGTCCACTGGGGCCTAAGTGTCTCTGCGTGTGGACTGTGAAGCCATTTGGTCATCCTCTACTTTTCCTGGTGTTTCTTGCTGCTGCACTGGGAGTTTGGTATTTGCTTATGAAGTAAAAAAAGATCACCTGGGACACAGTGCTTGAGGGAGTTCTGTCACGTGTGGTGGGTAAGGGTCTGCAAGAGAATATACCAACAATGCTTCTATTCCACAAAGCTTTTCCCCTTGACCATAGCAACATAATTCTCAACATTTCCCTGAAACCTCTCTATATAACAAGATGCCGTTACATATAAGGGTCTGGTGGTTATACCATGTCAGTCACAAGGCATTTCGGAGCCAATGGAAGATCAACATGGCCCCACCACAGATGTTTCATCACACACCCCCCCTCCACTGCTCTAGGCCCACTAATCAGCAGGCTCCAATTTACTGGCATCTCTGTTCTACACCATTTTGATGAAACCTAGTCAATCAAGGTGCTGTCTGGTATACTCATGATCAGCAACCGGTTTTCCAAATTTTCTACAGTGCCACCTGGTCATGGAAATTTCAATAATTTTATTGTATTTATCTAGCCATTTTTCACGGATGAAGTTGGAGGCACTGTGGATTTCAATTCGTACAGGAACCATTAAATGATGAGAAACCTCATTTCAATGAAAGCTCTGTAGAACTGTTAAAGACAAGGCTTCCCAGGGAGTGGCCAAAATGTCACATAAAATCAGACCCACTGAGGTCTACAATGTGAGGTCCATGTGTGTTTTGACTGTCACCCGTGCCTGCCAAGTCGTTCAGAAAAAAAAATCATGTGATATCCTGGCTGAGATTCCCAGTGCTCTGTGGAAAGCCACCCTGGGCCTAGATCTCAGTTTCCAAGGGAGACTCTCATGCGTGCCCTCCTAGAATCCCAACACAATACATGGCACAAGTTCTCTGAGATCAGATCCAGAATGCACTCTCTAAGTGTAATCACACCAGAGTTCAAGCCCATGTGGACCCAGGCATCTCCTTTAACTGCCACACAATGACCACAATTAAAACCAAAACACTCCCACATGGCCCTCATCTGTTTCCATATAGATACTCATCATAACCTCTGGCTGGATGTTTCCATGAGGGGCGCAGTCCAAGACAGTGTCCAAAATAAGCTCCCCTGCCCCTCATTTGCCTAAAGTCAGGGTGGCCTGGACATACTTCCTGTGAACCAGGAGTGATCAAATAGGCATGCCGTTAATACTGCAGCGCTTCTTCAATTTGAGGCCTACTGAGTTAGAGGTATAGATTGTTTATGTGAATTACAGTCATGAGAAAACCCAAGCACCTCTGCAGGGCTTTGAAGAACTCAATTGACACAAAGGATCCCTATTCTCACTTGATAGAGGTCAGGAACCTCACAGAGAAAAGCGAGACTTTATCCACAATGACTGGTCTATTTGCCATTTTGGTTTTAGATGCACACATGGGATCTTTCTTTAGATCCATCTGGTGCTGAGAATCTAAGCCACAAACTCACACAGGGCCAAGATGCTAATTCAGACACATCCCTTTCCAAAGCAATTAAGCAAAGAGCCACAGGTGATGCCCATTCATTTCCATTTGAAAACGGTTTACTTCAGGCTTCACAAAGGGGTGGCCAGAGCAAGAACTTCCTGACATTCAGTTCAACAGAACAATATATAAGCAAAATGCCCAAAGCAGGGTTTTTCCACTGAGAATTTCCTGGTCACACTGATATCTGAGTTTTTTGAGATGCTCGCCATTCCCTTCAGCTATCCAGTACATGACCATGTCACAGAGCTTGGAGGTGGTACATATGTTAGACACAAAACCATGAGCCTATCCTGCAGAGTGAACAGAATTCATGAAGAAACCTGGAAATTAGGAATGTAGTAGGTTATGCCCATCTTTAAGTAAAGCCGCAATCCATTCATAAATTGGGCAGGATGAAATGGGAAGCTTTCTACTAGACAGGAAACATCCATTGATGCACTCTCTTTTCTAATGTCTACAACCACGGACACCATGGGATACACAGACATAGAATCACTCGCCTTTTCAAACGACTTACAAGAAACAGTTCACTCCAAACCATACAAACCACCTTTCCTTCCTATTCTCACAACATGAGACAAAATCACAAACTCACAACCACACCCACAAAGGCACCTCCTTACCCTAAGTAGGTCTGTGACTCTATGGAGTGTCCTCTGACTGGTGGGCCACACAATGTTCCCCCGAAATGTCCTGTCCTGTCTCAAATATGGTCTCCTTGGCCAACTCTATGAAGTTGTCAGGAGCCAGCAGTGGGCCACTACCTGCTTTTTCAGGAAAGGCCCCTCTTCAGAGCTGTCCTGGCTTTTGGCCATTCTAACATCAGTAGGTACAAAGAAAGACTGACTCTGTCCTTGGTAATTCCAAACAAGTGAACCCACTGGGACTGGTACTGGGACTGGCTCTGTGTGCCTGGCTTCCAGGATCCCAAGTTCAGAGAGTTCCATCACCAAGGGAGTAAGGTGAGGTCACTTCCTTCAGGAACTGAATTAGGTCACTGCCTTGGCAACCACTTTATCCTAACAGTTGCTTCCAAGTGTCTCATTAAATGGAGGCTTCCCCTACTTCCTGTGAAACATTCACAAGTTAGAATGGTATATCAACCATAGGAACCCGGTAATAGCTCTCCACACAGGCCTGGTTTGGTCCATCTCCTCTACATTGAGAAGAGAGGTTCTGATTCAGACACATCCCGTCATCCTGACCAGGTATTTTGCCATGGAAGATTACTTTTGCTTTCTCAGGTCCTCCATAGCTGACTACATATTCTCCAGGGATCATTTCTGTATTGAACTTGTGGTTCTAAACAGGTGAAAGATCCCCTACATTCCTGTATTGTAAGACCAACTCTGTCCCTGCTCTTCATTAAATTTACATTGAGGGAACAGTGTATTGTTAGGGTTAATAAAATGTTTGATGTTAGAAATCATTCTGCTGGATGTATAATGGTACTGGGAACCTGGGATATTTTTAAAAATATAGAGGTGAAATATATAAATGAAAAAAGGATGTCTAGGTAATTTTGAAGCCCAGAGAGGCAATGGGCCCTTCATTGGGATACTTAGCTTTGATTTATGTTGTGCACAGATATCTCAGATAAATCGATATGCAATGGCATAGGACCTTGTACCTTGGATGATTAAAATTCGAAGAGAACATCCAGTCAAAAAGGGATAGTCGGTAGGATTAGATAGATATTCGGTAGGTTAACAAAGAGTGAGTATAGGATTTGGAACAAAAGTTCGTTAGCAATAGGGTTTGGGTTAAAGTGTGAAAGTAAATATCAGCCCACTTGAAGGGTCAGTCACAATGATGAACAGGGGAAAATATGTAGGAAAGCAGATATCAATAGAGATATTACAAAATCAACAAGTGGGCCAAGGACCTGAACAGACACTTCTCAGAAGAAGACATACAATCAATTAATAAGTACATGAAAAAATTCTCACCTTCTCTAGCAGTCAGAGAAATGCAAATCAAAACCACCCTAAGATACCATCTCACTCCAGTAAGATTGGCAGCCATTAGGATGTCAAACAATAATAAGTGGTGGCAAGGATGTGGGGAAAAGGGTACACTTGTACATTGCTGGTGGGACTGCAAAATGGTGCGGCCATTATGGAAAGCAGTATGGAGATTCCTGGAAAAGCTGGGAATGGAACCACCATTTGACCCAGCTATCGCCCTCCTTGGACTATTCCCTGAGGACCATAAAAGAGAATGCTATAGGGATACTGCCACATCAATGATCATAGCAGCACAATTCACAAAAGCCGGACTGTGGAACCAACCTAGATGCCCTTCAATAGATGAATGGATAAAAAAAATGTGGCATCTATACACAATGGAGTATTATGCAGCACTAAAAAATGACAAAATCATGGAATTTGCAGGGAAATGGATGGCATTAGAGCAGATTATGCTAAGTGAAGCTAGCCAATCCTTAAAAAACAAATGCCAAATGTCTTCTTTGATTTAAGGAGAGCAAGTAAGAACTGAACAGAGGGAAAGAGCATGAGGAAAATATTAACATTAAACTGAGACAAGTGATGGGAGGGAAAGGGAGAGAGAAGGGAAATTGCATGGAAACGGAAGAAAACCCTCATCGTTATACGAAATCACAAATACAAGGTTGTGAGGGGAAAGGGGGGGGAAGGGAGAGAACGGAACAATAACAGATGAGGTAGAGAGGGAAAATGAAAGGGGAGGGGAGGGGGGATAGTAGGGGATAGGAAAGTCAGCAGAATACAACAGTCACTAATATGGCATTATGTAAACATTGTGAATGTGTAACTGATGTGATTCTGCAATCTGTATTTGGGGTAAAAATGGAAATGCATAACTCACTTGAATCAAATTTATGAAAGATGAAAAAAATAAAAATTTTAAAAAGTACTAAATTGGCTCATCCTAACATTAAAAAAAGAGATATTACAAAATCAGGCAAAGTATAAAGTGAGTGATATGATTAGATATTTTCAACAGGGTTGATTTTGAATATATAATCTTAGGAAGAAACAAATATGTAGTCACCAATAGGATTGATATTTGAGAGCATTAGGCAACCTGAACATGGAAGTAATCCATGTTCACTTTCCATTTAGGCTTTAGTACAATAATAAGTGTGAACTTTGCATTTTGTGTCCAGAATATTACTGTGATAAAATGTATATGTAGATTAGGTGACATCAGTATTTCTTTCACCATTTCTGTGAGTAATATTTTGAAGACATATACATAAGTATTGGTTGTACAAAAAGCTGTACCCTGTGTCTATGTATATACAGATAATTCATGAATAGACCATACTGTGAATAAATAGTATAGCTGGTTCCACTTTAAATAATGGATTGAATTCATATTCACAAAGGAGTGGTCTGAGGCAAAAACCTTCCTGAAATTCAGGGCAACAGAACAATAGGTAAACAAAACGCACAAAGCAGGGTTTCTCCACTGAGACTTTCCTGGTCACACTGATATCTGAGTTTTCCTAGATGCTCGCCTTTCCCTTCAGCTATCCAGTACATAGCCATATCACATAGCTTTGAGGTAGTACATATCTTGGTCACAAAACAATGAGGCAATTCTGGAGAGTGTCCAGAATTCAGGATGTAAACAGAAACTTTGGAAGATAGCAGGTTTTGCCCTTCAATAAGGAAAGCCGCAGTCCATTAATAAATCGGGCAGGATGAATGTTGCGAAGCTTTCTCCTAGACAGGACACATCCATTGATGCATTTTCTTTTCTAATGTCTACAACCACGGACAGAGTGGGATACACAGACATAGAAGCACTCGCCTTGTCAAAGGACTTACTAGAAACAGTCCACGCCAATTCAAACAAACAGCCTTTCTTACATCTTCTCAGAACCTGAGAAAAAAACCATACACACACCTACACCCACAAAGGCACCTCCTTTGTGGAGTGTCCTCTGAATGGTGGGCCATACTATATTCGCCAAAAATGGCCTGTTGTATCTCAAATCTGGTCTCCTTGGCCAACTCTGTGCAGTTGTCAGGAGCCAGCGGTGAACCAATACCTGCTTTCTCAGGAAAGGCCTTTCTTCAGAGCTTTCCTGGCATTTGGCCATCCTCACATCTGTTGGTACTAAGAAAGACTGACTCTGTCCTTGGTAAATTGAAACAAGTGAGACCACAGGGACTGGGACTGCAACTGGCTCTGGGTGCCTCTCTTCCTGGATCCCAAGTTCAGAGAGTTCCATCACCAAGGAAGTGCAGTGAGGTTACTTCCTTCAGGAACTGAATGAGGTCACTGCCTTGGCAACCTCTTTGTCCTAACAGTTACTTCTAAGGGTCCCATGAGATGGAGTCTGTCCCTACTTTCTGTCACACTTTCACAAGTTAGAATGGTATATCAACCATTGGCACCTGGGAAGAGCTCTCCACACAGGCCTGATTTGGTCCATCTTCTCTACATTTAGAAGATAGAGGTTGATTCAGACACATCCATTCATCATGATCAGGTTGTTTACCATAAAAGATGACTTTTCCTCTATCAGGTCCTTCATAGCTGCCTACATCTTCTCCAGGGATCATTTCTGCATGGACCTTTGATGTTCTCAGAAGGTGGAAGATCCCCTACATTCCTGTATTGTAAGACTAACTCTGTCCCTCCTCTTTTGTAAAGTTAGATTGAGGGAAGAGTGTATGTTTAGGGTTAATAACATGTTTGATTTGGGTTAGGAATCTCTCTGCCGCATGAATAATGGTATTGGGAACCTGTGATATTTACAAGAATATATAGGTGAAATGTAAGTATGAAAACAGAAATCTAGGTAAGATTCGAAGTCAGAAGGGCATTGGGTCCTTGAGTGGGATTCTTAGGTTTGAATTATGTTCTGCATATATGTCTCCGATAAATTGAAATACAATGGTTTAGGACCTTATACCTTGGATGATTAATTGTTGAAGAGAACATCGAGTCAAAAAGCAATAATCAGTAAGATTAGGAAGATAGTCAGTAGGTTTAGAAATAAAAGTGAGTATAGGATTTAGACCAAAATTTCTTTAGCAATAGGGTCTCGGGTAGACATTGAATGTAAATGTCAGCATATGTGAAGTGTCAGACACAATGATGAACTGCGGAATATATGTAGGAAAGCAGATATCAATAGAGATATAAGGAAATCAGGCAAAGTATAAACTGAGTGATAGAATTAGACATTTTCAACAGCCTTGAAGTTGAATATATAATCTTAGAAAGAAACAAATATGTAGTCACCAATAGGATTTACATTTGAGAGCATTAGGCAACCTGGACATGGTTGTTTTTAGTAATTCATGCTCACTTTCCATTTAGGCTTTGATACAATCATGAGTGTGACCTTTGTTTTTTGTGTCCAGAATATTACTGTGATAAAAAATGAAATATATATATATATATATATATATATATATATATATATATATATATATATATATATATATATACACACACACACACACACACACACACACATATATAGATAGATAAGGTGACATGAATATTTCTTCTACCATTTCTGGGAGCAATGTTTTGAAAAGGTATAAATTAGTATTGGGGGAACAAAGAGGTGTACACTGTGTCTATGAATATAGAGATAATGCATTAATAGACCATACTGTGAATAAATAACATACCTGGTTCCAACTTTAATAATGGATTGAATTGAAATGTGAAAATGTACAGGAAATCTTATATTGATATACACACATTTATTCCAACCACTTATACATCTAATGGTAATATTAATGTTATGGTTTATCTTGAAGAGTGTGTGGGTTTAGCTTCAAAATTGATTATGGAAATCGAAAATAATGTGTTTGGAAAGAAGTCTCATGAAAATACCAGTCAAGTAACATGGAGGAATACATGTGTTCTGAAGCAGAAAGTGATTAAAAGTGAAACAAATTCCTATAATTTTGTGAACTTGTGAATGAAATATATATCCTATGATGTGCAAAAACTGAAGAAATAGTAATGTACCAGTGTTGAATTAAAATGAACGTCAAAATAGACATCATGTCCCCTAGGAATCTATTTGCATTGATGTTAAACTGGGTCAGTTACTGCAGAAATATTAGGATTTGTAAGCACCATTGATTGAAGTTAGTTTTCAGCACTGGGAAACAAATATGTATTTCAGGTAGATGATTATTTCTGAGAATAATCTTGTGAAATGTTGATTATAAATCCACATACATGAACATAAATGAATTTATGGAGTGTATGTAAGACACATATATTTCATATTTTATAAAATCTGTAGAGTGTATATATATATATATATATATATATATATATATATATATATATATACAAAAAAAAACCACAAAAATTCATTAAAAATTATCAATATATATATGCCAATCGTAATTCATCATGTAATATATATCATCCACAGAAGCAAAAATATTTATTTTACTAAACATGGGTTTATGTATAATATTGTTCTAATAGGAAGCTCACCCATAGTTTGAATTTTCAGTTCCAACAGCGTTTAGGAGCACTGATCTCTTCTTACAATTTGTTTCTGCCAAGTCAGCCAACTCATAAAAATATATGTGTGATACCAAGTAGGAATCTATATGTGCATATAAAAAGTACAAGTGCTGAGTAGGCTACAGAGAAAGGGAGACAGGAATTCACATATTTGTTAACTTTAAAAACGCATGGAGAGAGCTGCGGATGTGGCTCAAGTGGTAGCGTGCTCGCCTGGCATGCGTGGGCATGGGTTCGATTCTCAGCACCACGTGCAAACAAAGATGTTGTGTCCGCCGATAACTAAAAAATAAATATTATAGAATTCTCTCTCTCCTCTCTCACTCTCTCTTTAAAAAAAACACATGGAGGACTATTTCAATTAAAAATTGAGTAGATTTATAAAACCGACCCTTTATCATGCAAGAGGGAAGTCCAACTATACACCATGCTTCCTCTGAACTGCTTGTATTTTCATTCTTTTGGGGTATTTTTCTCCATCATATTAGGATTAGTAGTCAGAGTCTAGTAGGGTATGAGTTAGTGTCAGGGATTCAGTATTTCGAATGGAAAATTGGAAAATGGATCAATGTGTATGCAAATGTGTACTACAAAAAAATTTTCCCACTCTCATTCAGAACAATGCCTTGACATTACCTTCACCCCAAGTAAGACACAATTAGAGGAGAAGAGTTAGAAAATCTTTGAATACATATCTGAAATTGAAAATGCTTAGGGTTCACAATCTTGGAGATTGTAGAGGAGTTTCCAAAAGTAAGGGACAGTGTAAAAACTCTACAAACATGGAGATTTGCCTGCCTAAAGACGTCTGGAGAAACTGCCTTTAGGTTGGGCACTTGAAATATATGTTGCTGTCAGGAGCTTTAGCTTCCTTTCTAGTGAGACCATCAAAGCTGGGTCTTCATCTCTGTGATCTGGAGGACATGGTTTATAATTTTCCAATAAACATGAAGCAGCAGTGCTGAATTCTTGCTTTGTAGGTAATCTGTGGCCACTGGGGGCTAAGTGTCTCCCCATGTGGACTGCGAAGCCATTTCATCATCCTCCACTTTTCATAATGTTTCTTCATGCTGCACTCGGAGTTTGGTATTTGCTTCACGAAATACAAGGAGTTCAACTGGGACACAGAGCTGCAGCGAGTTCTGTCACGTGTGGTGGATCAGGGTCTGCAGGAGAATGCACCAACAGGGCTTGTATACCACATAGGATGCCCCCTTGACCATAGCAACCTGATTCTGAACATTGCCCTGAAACCTCTCCATATAACAAGTTGCCTTTACATATAAGGGTCTGCTCGCTGCACCATGTCAGTCACAAGCCATTTGGAAGCCAATGGCAGATCCACATGGCCCCACCTCAGATGTTTTATCACACATTTGCTCACTACTGCTCTAGGCCCACTACTCAGCAGGATCCAAATTACTGAGATCTCTGTTTTACACCATTTTCATCAAAACCAGTCAATCAAGGCACTGTCTGGTACACTCGTGATCAGCAACAGGACATCCAAAGGTTCTTCATTGCCACCTGGTCATTGGAATTTCAAAAATTTCATGGTATTTATCTAGCAAATTTTCAATTATGAAGTTGGAAGCACTATGGCTTTCAAATCATTCAGGAATCATTCAATGGTGAGGAAGCTCATTTCAATGAAAGCTTTGGAGAACTCTCACAGGCAAGGCTTCCCAAAGAGTGGCCTAAAGGTCACATGAATCCAGGCCCATCGAGGTCTACAATTGAGGTCCATGTGTGTTTTGACTAGCAAATATCACTTCCAAGTCTTTCAGAATAAAATAATGTGATATCCTGGCTGAGATTCCCAGTGCTCTGTGGAAAGCCACCCTAGGACTAGATCTCAGTTTCCAATGGAGACTCTCATGCGTGGCCTCCTAAATTCCCAACACAATTCATGGCAATACTTCTTTGATGATTGATCCAGAACTCAGTGTTTAAGGGGAATGACACCGGAGTTCAAGCCCAGGTGGATCCAGTCATCTCTTCCAACTGCCACATGAATGACTACACTTAAAACCAAAACATTCCCACATGGTCCTTACCTTCTTCCATATAGACACTCATCATTACCTCTGGCTAGAGTTTTTCATGTGGGACGCATCCCAAGAGAGTGTCCAAAATAATCTTCCTTGCCCCTCATTTGCCTAAAGTCAGGGTGGCATCGTCACCCTTCCTGTGAACCTGGAGTGATCCAATAGGCCTGCCATGAATACTGCTCTGCTTCTTCAATTTGAGTCCTACTGACTCTCAGGGATAGATTCTTTAAGTGATTTGGAGTCACAAGAAAACACAAGCACCTCTGCAGTTCTTCAAAGAACTCATTTGACTTAAAGGATCCCTATTCTCACTTGACAGAGGTCAGAATCCTAACAGAGGAAGGCAAGAGACTGATCAACAATGACAGATTTTTGGCCATTTTGGTTTTGATTGCACACATGGAATCTATCCTTAGATCCATCATGTGCTGAGAATCTAAGCCACAACCTCATACAGGGCCAAGAGGCTGATTTAGACACATCCTTTTACAAGCAATTAAGCAAAGAACCACAGGTGATGCCCATTCATTTCCATTTGAAAATTGTTTTCTTCAGGCTTCACAAAGGGGTGGCCTGAGGCAAAGACCTTCCCGACATTCAGGACAACAGAACCATAGGTAAGCAAATGAACCAAAGCAGGATTTCTCCACTGAAAATTTACTGGTCACACTGATATCTGAGTTTTCTAAGATGTTCCCATTCTCTACAGCTATCAAGTATATAGACATGTCTCAGAGCTTGGAGGTGGTACATATCTTGGAAACAAAACCATGAGCCTATTCTGGAGAGTGGCCAGAATTCAGGAAGAAAACAGGAACTTAGGAATTTAGTAGGTGTTGCCCATCCATAAGGCAAACCACAGTCCATTCTTTAATTAGGCAGGATGAATGCTGGGAAGTTTTCTACTAGACAGGACACATCCTTTGATGCCTTCTCTTTTCTAATGTCTACAACCACGGACACAGTGGGATACTCAGACATAGAAACACTAGCCTTGTCAAACGACTTACTAGAAACAGGCCACTCCAACCCAAACAAACAGCCTTTCCTACCTATTCCCAGAACATGAGAGAAAACCACAAACTCACTCCACACCCACAAAGGCACCTCCTTAACCCAAGTAGGTCTGTGACTATCCGGAGTGTCCTCTAACTGGTGGGCCATACTATGTTCCCCTGAAATGGCCTGCCCTTTCTCAGATCTGGTCTCCTTTGCCAACTCTGTGAAGTTGTCAGGAGCCAGTGGTGAACCAATACCTGCTTTCTCAGGAAAGGCCCCTCTTCAGAGATCTTCTGCCATTTGACAATGCTCATATCAGTCGGTACCAAGGAAGACTGACTCTGTCCTTGGTAAATCCAAACAAGTGAGACCACTGGGACTGGGACTGGGACTGGCTCTGGGTGCCTGGCTTCCTGCATCACAATTTCAGATTTCTTGATGACCAAGGAAGAGAGGTGAGGTCACTTCCTTCAGGAACTGAATGAGGTTACTACATTGGCCACCACTTTGTCCTAACAGTTGCTTCGAAAGGTCCCATAAAATGGAGGCTGCCCCTACATCCTTTGACACTTTCACAAGTTAGAATGGTATATCAACCATAGGCACCTGGAAACAGCTCTCCACACAGGCATGGTTTGATCAGTTCTCTACATTAAGAAAGGAGAGGCTGATTCAAACACATCTCTTCATACTGACCCGGTTGTTTGCCATGGAATATGACTTTTTCCCTCTTAGGTCCTTCATAGCTGCCTGCAACTTCTTAAGGGTATAATTTCTGCATGGTCCTTTGATGTTCTCAGCAGGTGGAAGAGCCCCTACATTACTGTATTGTAAGACAAACTCTGTCTCGGCTCTTCTGTAAAGTTAGTTTGAGGGAACAATGTATGGTTAGGCTTAATAACATGTTTGATTTGAATTAGGAATCATTCTGCTTAATGAATAATGGTATTGGGAACTTGCGATATTTACAAGAATATATTGGTGAAATATAAGTTTGAAAACAGAAATCTAGATAAGATTTGAATCCAGGAAGGGCATTGGGCTGTTGATTGGGATACTTAGCTTTGAATTATGTTCTGCAAAGATGTCTCAGATAAATCAATATACAATGGCATAGGACCTTGTACCTTGGATGATTGATTGTCGAAGTGATCATCCAGTCAAAAAGGGATAGTCTTTAGGATTAGGAAGATAGTCGGTATGTTAGAAAAAAGAGTAATATAGGATTTGGACCAAAAGTTCTTTAGCAATAGGGTTTCGGATAGAGAGTGAATGTAAATGTCAGCACATGTGAAGAGTCAGTCACAATGATGAACTGGGGAAAATATGTAGGAAAGCAGATATCAATAGACATTAGGAAATCAGACAAAATATAAAGTGACTGATAGGATTAGTCTTTTTCAAGAGGGTTGAGGTTGAATATATTATCTTAAGAAGAAACAAATATGTAGTCACCAATAGGATTGATTTGAGAGCATTAGGCAACCTGGACATGGATGTGTTTAGTAATCCATGCTCACTTTCCATTAGGCTTTGGTGAAAGGTTAATAAAATAGGTACTTGTTACTTACTGTTTTTCTGTATGCTTAACAAAACACTGTTGAAGTCTTGAGGACTGTTTGCTAATCTTGTTTCCAGAATGTGCTGTCCCCAACTGCCAAACTGCAAATGTATACCCTCACCCGTTTGCACGCAAACCACCCACTTGCCCTGACCAATCAATAAACTTCCCTCCCTGCCCTCTCCAATTAAAGCATATAAGCTCTGCTTAAGCTGTTCTCATTGCTCTCTGCTCTATTCAAGTGAGCTCTGAGCCCCAGAATGCTGGACCCATAATAAACCATTTACTGTTGAAGGAGACATTCTCTTGGTGGTCGCTTCCTCCGATGCTTGCCCGACCTTTACATCTGGAGGCACCAGCAAGATCCGACAGCGGCGGATGAAAGATCCCCAAGGGGCTCCTTTCAGGGTAAGTAAGGCAACTCTTTTTGGTTTTAGGTTTCAAGTTAGGGCTTGGCAAAATGGCTATGGGTGATGAGCGTGAGCTCTCTCTGACAGAGGCTGACATACGTGTCACAGAGCCACAGGCCACGTCCCTGGGGGATGCCCCAGAGGACTCAGGAAATCGAGGAACAATAGTCTCCTTGACTCAATGATATTTTGCTTCGGATTCGGTATTGCCAGCCCATCAGGTTTTGCGGGCTACTCAGGCCTGGCCTCAGTATTGGACGTCCAATGCCTGACTTTATTGTCTTGTCTTGTCAGTGTAGTGTGTCGTTGCTTTCACTGTTTGTGTATCTCTCATTTTGGGACAGAGAACTTCAACACCTCTCTTCCTGACCCTTGATCACTGGAACAAAGTCCGCTTAAGGGCCCAGAATCTTTCTTTTTCACTAAATCGCTGGACCTGGCAGACCCTCTGTGCCTCAGAATGACCCACCTTTGGAGTTGGATAGCCCCTAGAAACATCTACGTCCCACTAATTCGAAAAGTCAGAGATTTTGTATTTCAACCGGGGCCACATGGACATCCAGATCAACAGCCATATATCTCAACTTTGCAGGACCTCTGCAAATCTCCTCCTCCATGGGTGAAGCTTTTCCTTGTCTCTGCCCCCGCTCCTACTCCTTCCACCATGATTCTATCTCTCAAACCCTCTGCTCCTCCTCCTCCACCCTCTCTTCTCCCTGAGTCTCAAGACTCTACTGGACTCTCCTCGCCTTCTTATCCGCTGCCCTCGTCCACCAACCCCCAACAACCTCTAAGTGATTCCCCTGCTGCTGACTCAGCCTCTCCGCCACTGGAGGAAGCTAGGCCAGCCCAGCGCCCACCAAATGACTCCCCCTTGTCACACACACAGCCCCTCCTTCCCTGGAGGAAGCTGGCCTGGCAAAAAGAACTCAAAGAACTCCCTGGCGTTTTCAAACCTGCCTACTTGGGATGACTGCCAACAAATCCTAGGGATTCTCTTCATGACAGAGGAATGAGAGAGAAACTTCCTGGAAGCTAGAAAAAAAAATAGCCTCGGACCAGATGGGTGACCAACACAACTTCCCAACATAATCAAAGCCGGCTTCCCCTTGAACTTACCCAACTGGGACCCCGACACCTTTGAAGGTAGGGAGCATCTGTCCACTTATTGCCGGGCCCTAATAGTGGGTTTCCAACCGGCCGCTAGGCAACCAAATAATTTGGCCAAGGTAAGAGAGATTATTCAAGGGCCTGATGAACATCCCTCTATGTTTCTAGAGAGAATTATGGAGGCATATAGGAGATATACTCCTTTCGATCTTCAGGCAGAGGATCAAAAGGCATATGCCATGATGGCCTTCATTGGGCAAGCTGATCTGGATATTAAAAGAAAGTTACAATACTTAGATGGATTACAAGATATGACTTTGAGAGATTTAGTCAGAGTAGCCGAGAAAGTATCCTATAAAACAGAAACAGAGAGAACGAAAGGGAGCAAAGGGAGGATGAGAGATGAAAAAGACAGATTAAGGTATTAACTAATGTCCTGGTCACAACAATAAATAGGCCAGAAATTAAGAAACAGGGAGACAAGAAGTGATACCTGGGTCCCCTCCAGAGGCCACCGTTGGCCTCAGATCAATGTGCCTACTGTAAAGCAAAAGGACACTGAGCCAAAGAGTGCCCTAGAAAGAGAAAGCCACGCCAGACAGCCTTTCTGACTCTGGAAGTTGACTAAGAATGTCGGGGCTCAGATCCCTTCCCCGAGCTCAGGGTAACTTTTGAAGTGAAGGGGACCCCATAAACTTTGAAGTGGATACAGCAGCAGTATACTCAGCCCTTAAGGCCCCACTGGGCCCTCTATCAAATAAAAGATCTCTAGTTCAAAGGGCTAACAGCAGTAAATATCAGACTTAGACAACTAAGAGGACCATGGACATGGGGAAAGACAAAATCCAACATTCCTTCCTAGTAATCCCAGAATGCCTGGCCCCATTGATGGGCAGAGATCTGCTCAGTAAGCTCCGGGCCAAAACAACTTTTAACCCCGAAGGCCCCAAAATGAAATTTCTAAATCCTTCATTAAAAACTCCTATAGTCATGGCTTTATAAATGTCAGTCGAAGATGAACATCCACTTTTCACACACCCCAAGACTGATCAAACAGGCAAGCTACCCCAGAAATGGATAACAGATTACCCAGATGCCTGGGCAAAATTGTTGGGTTAGGCCTAGCCATGAAACAACCTCCAAGAACAGTGGAGTTAAAAACCTCAGCCTCCCCAATCAATGTCAAACAACATCCTCTGAGCAAAAAAGGTAAAGATGGGATAAGGCCCCATATTCAGAAATATCTGGCCTTAGGGTCCTAAGGCCCTGTCAATCGGCCTGGAACACTCCCCTGCTACCGGTAAAAAATCCAGGAACTGGGGACTATCCCCCATACAAGACCTAAGAGAGATCAACAACAGAGTGCAGGAAATTCACCCCATGGTAAATAATTCATACAATCTGCTTATCACTCTGAACCCTGAGTAGAAATGGTATGGACATAAAGATGCTATCTATTGCATGCCTCTGCATAAAGACAGTCAGTTGCTGTTTGCTTTTGAGTGGGTAGACCCAGAAACCGGAACGTATGGTAAACTAACATGGACTAGACTCCCACAGGGGTTCAAAAACTCCCCCACTCTCTTTGATGAAGCCCTCCACAAAGATGTCAACAACTTCAGACCTATGCACCCTGAAGTCACCCAGCTTCAATACGTGGATGACCTGCTACTGCAGCCAACACCAAGGAAAACTGTGAGTCTGGGAACCAAGCACTATTATATAAGCTTGCTCAACTCGGGTATAGAGCTTCTTCCAAAAAACCCCAAATTTGCCAGCAAGAAGTAGTCTTCCTGGGCTATTCCCTTAGGGGTGGTAAACGATGGCTCACTGAGCCCAGAAAACAAACGGTTGTGCAGATACACCCCCCCCCAGCAGCAGACAACACAGAGAGTTTCTTGGGACTACTGGGTTTTGCAGGTTATGGATTCCTGTGTTTGCGTCCTTAACTTCTCCTTTATACCCGCTGTTAAAGGGAGATGCCCAATTCCAATGGACCCCTGAGCACCAGCAAGCTTTTGATAACATCTAACAACACTGGCACTGAACTCCTCAAGTTCACTGAGCCAAGCCTGCAATTTCAGAAATCCCTACACTACGTTAAAAATGTACATCAATTCACACACCTTGGTTCAAAGAAACTGCAGGCATTCCTGAAGGATCAAGAACAGAGTTTTCCACTAACCGACTCACAGCGAAAGGACATAACTGAACGGGTAACAAAACCCTGTCCGTTCTGTCAATAGGTTAATGCTTACCCTTCCAAGCTTCCTGCAAAATAGCACCTATGAACAACCAGACCAGGACAATTCTGGGAAGTGGACTTTACTGAAATTAAGCCAGCGAGGTATGGACTTCAATATCTCCTAGTGTTTGTAGATATATTTTCAGGATGGATTGAAGCCTTCCACACAAAAAAAGGCACAAATGGTGGTAAAAAATCCTGAAAGATATTTTTCCATGATACGGCCTACCTAAGGGTATATTGTCTGATAATGGACCGGCGTTCATGGCCCAGGTAAGTAAGGTGTTAGCCAGGACCCTGGGAATAAATTGGAAGTTACATTGTGCTTATAGACCCCAGAGCTCAGGACAGGTTAAAAAAATTAATAGAACCATTAAAGAGACCTTAACGAAATTAAGCTTAGAGAGGGCATCAAAGGTTGGACTATGCTCCTGCCTTATGCACTGTTTCATGCAAGAAATACTCCCTCTGTTTCTTTGAGTAACCTAACCTCCTATGAAATTCTCTATGGGGCCCCTCCTCCAGTAAGGACCTAACCCCAACTCTAAGACCTACCGATCCCTTCCACACCCCCTTGCTTGACAAACTTAAAGCTCTTGAAAGAACTCAGCGATACCTGTCAAACCAGCTGGCCACTGCCTACCAACCTGGTGAAGAGGAGAGTCCACATCGATATCAAATAAGAGACTTCGTCTACATAAGATGACTTCAGGTGTCATCCCTGGAACCCCGATGGACAGGACCATACCAGGTGCTACTTATAAAACCTACAGTGGTAAAGGTAGATGGAATCACTTCCTGGATCCTAATTCTCATCTCAAGCCTGCGCCCTGTCCAGACTCTGGCTTGAAAGTGGAAAAGACTGGTAACCCTTTCAAATTGCATATTGTCCATGTGGATAAGGCTATAGACTCTCCCCTTGGCCACCACTAGTCCTAACCATCATCAGCCCATTCAGCAGCGATGGCTGATCACAAATCCTATTAGACAAGAAGTATGGTCTGTCTTGCATACAGCCCCCTTAGGGACCTGGTGGCCATCTCTCCACCCAGATATTTGTCAGCTGAGTATACGTCTTTCCAATTGGGATATCTCTGATGAAGAGGATCCCATTAAAATTTCATTAAATTTCTTCCGTACCATAGATAATGGAAACAAACATTATGGATGTAGGGACATGCAAGTCTGATGCAGGTTGGCTAGCCTAGATTACTATGTTTGCCCGGTGGACTATCAAAGCCACAAACAACCACGGCTGTGTGGGGGAAAAGCCGTCTTCTTCCGTAAGTCATGGGGATGTGAGCATACAGGGGCTGCCTGGTGGAACCCAAACTCCTCATCAAATTCAGTTCACAGCATTGGCCATATTACCAATTAGACAACCAAAACCGATGGCCCGCAGAGGGGTGTCTAGATCCTCAAATTCTGTGTGACTTTTTCAACTTCGGCAAGTGCTCAAAAGGATGGAAGAAAATTCCCCTATGTGTATGCCTTTTCCCTCCTTTGCTCACATCATGAACTATGTTTCTCCAATAGATCCTTCTGCTCCAGACTCTCTCCTGTCACTCTCACATCAACAACCTGATTTCTCCCCTCCAATTACTAGATCAAAAACCCAAACCTCCGCTGGTTCTCAGACCATTGCCCCCTTGCTGAGGTAGCAGGTACTGAGGTACCCTTCCACCCACTCACTCCTCTCTTCTCCTGTCAGTGCCCACACCGGGTCCCACCAGGTCCTCTTACCAGCTAACCCAAAGCTCAAACCAGCTGAGGAGTGCGCTCAGACGCCTATCCAAGTTGTAATGAAAATGGCCTTTAAAGTTGCTTTGTCATCACTAAAAACAGGTTACTAAGAATTTAATGTCCCTCACAGGCTTTTTGGGATACTCACTCCTGTCTTCCCATCTGCTCTACCTGTTCTACTGCTCACGTTTTGTTGCCAGGAAAATTCCAAACCCTTTTCCCATTATTCTTTTATATCTCTTTTTCCTCATTCTCAGAACCACAGAACTGCTCTCACCCCCCGCCTTCCCCGTCTTCCCCTCTGTACCAGGCCCACAGAAAAATCTGAAATGGCCTTCTCCAGAAGTCTTCATCGTGGCTGACTTTAGGACTTTCAGCAACAAAGTCCCTATAAAAGAGTTCAGTGTACATAAACTTC
Organism: Callospermophilus lateralis; assembly: GCF_048772815.1. Taxonomy (NCBI): domain Eukaryota; kingdom Metazoa; phylum Chordata; class Mammalia; order Rodentia; family Sciuridae; genus Callospermophilus; species Callospermophilus lateralis. The sequence continues at coordinate 46,989 of NW_027512533.1, read as the reverse complement.
CTCTTTTCGTGTTGCTCTGTTATACTTGGCCACTGGCTGGAAAAATCAGCACTTCTAATCTAGACACCCCCTTACTAGTTTTTCACAAAATATGTGAACAAGGCCTCTGGCCTTGAGCTCAGGCTTCCAGAGATGGCTATATTTCCAAGATAAAGAAGTTACCAACTGGGCTCCATGGTAACAGCTGGCAGGGAGAAAATAAAAGAGAAGAAAAAAGCTCTCCCCCTCCCAGATGTCCTTAAAAAGTTATCTTTCCCAGAGAAGAGGAAAATAAAAACAGAACCAAAAACTGCTTTTTGTGAACTTCTGCAGACTGTAAATTTCTGAGTCTTTTCTCTTACATGTTGGGTACAAAATTCTGAAACTACCTAAACTTGGGATTCAGGGGATTAATTGATTACAATAGAAGCAATGCCCTCTATATCCGGTTGCAACCAAATAGGACTGTTTCCCTGTCTTCGGTGCTATCTTAGGTGCCTTGCCTTGTCCATACCTACAACAGTATAATTCTATATACTTAAACATTGTTTATTCATAGAATTATCAACAGATGTGATTAATTATGTAATGGTGCAGATGTTTCCCCGAGTGCTCTATCATGAGGCAGGATCATTTAAATTTCAAATAGGGGGGCATACAACCCGGTTCTGCTGGCAACCTGTATCTTGCACTTTAGCCATCCTATGAGGAATAGTAGTTGCTGCAGAGGTGGGCACAGGTACCACTGCCCTAATTCATGGGACACAACAAATGACCCAATTAGAAGCAGCAATACACCAAAACTTAAAGATATTAAAAAACCACCATCACAGCTTTACAAGAATCTTTAACCTCTCTCTCTGAAGTTGTTTTACAGAACAGGCGAGGGTTCGACCTCCTCTTCATGAGAGAAGGGGCCTTTGTCCTGCATTGAGGGAAGAATGTTGTTATTATGCCTACCATACTGGAGTTGTAAAAGAATCTATGATTAAATTGAGAAGAAGCATTGAAGAGCATCAACAAGAGAGAGAGGCCCAAAATGGGTGGTTTGAGTCTTGGTTCACAGAGTCCCCCTGGTTAACTACGCTTTTATCAGCCCTGGCCGGTCCCTTAATAATCCTCACATTATTGCTAACTGTAGGACCCTGTTTGCTCAACCGTGTAATTTCCTTTCTCCAAGCTCAAATTGGACAAGTTAAACTTATGGTAATCAGAAATCAATATACCACACTAGCAGACATAAAATGTGACATCCCCAATGATCACTATTATGATTTAATGTAACCAAAAGAAAGTGGGGAATGAAAGGTAAATAAAATAGGTAATTGTCACTTCCAGTTTTACGGTATGCTTAACAAAACACTGTTGATATCTTGAGAACTGTTTGCTAATCTTGTTCCCTGAATGTGCTGTACCAACTGCAAAACTGCAGAATGTACTCCCTCACCCATTTGCACGCAAACTACCCACTCGCCCTGACCCATCAATAATCTTCCCTCCCTGCCCTCTCCAAGGAAAGTATATAAGCTCTGCTTAAGCTGTTCTCAGGGCTCTCTCCTCTATTCAAGGGAGCTCTGAGCCCCAGCATGCTGGACCCCCATAAACTTTTGGCTGTTGCATTAGACAGTCCCTGGTAGTCTCTTCCTCCGATGCTCGCCTGACATTTACATTGGTAAAATAATAAGTGTGACCATTGCTTCTGTGTCCAAATGTACAAATTAATATTGGGGGTACAAATAGGTGTACCCTGTGATATGAATATAGAGATAATGCATGAATAGGCAATACTGTGAATAAATAATAAAATGGGTTCCAAATTTAATAATGGATTCAATTGATATCTGAAAATATACAGGAAATCTTATATTGATACACATACATTCATTCCAACCAGTTATACATCTAAACGTTATATTAGGATTATGGTTTGTCATGAAAAGTGTGTGAGTTTTGCTTCAAAACTGATTATGAAAGTTGAAAATAATGTGTTTGGAAAGAAGTCTCATGAAAAGACCAGACAAGAAACCTGGAGGAATCCATGTGTTCTGAAGCAGGAAGTTATTGAAAGTGAAACAAATGCCTATAAGTTTGCTAATTTGTGGATGAAACATATATCCTATGATGTGCATAAATTGAAGAAATAATAATGTACCAGTGTTGAATAAAAATGAACGTCCAAATACACATCATGTCCCATAGTAATCTACTTGCATTGATGTTAAACTGGGTCAGTTACTGTACAAATATTAGTATTTGTATGCAACATTAACTGAAGTTAGTTTTCAGTACTGGAAACAAATATGTATTTCATGTGGATGAATATTTCTGAGAATAATCTTGTGAATACTTGATTATAAATCCATATACATGAACATGAATGAATTTAGGGAGTGTATATAAGACACATATATTTCATATTTTGAAAAATCTGGAGAATATATATATATATATATATATATATATATATATATATATATATATATATATATATATATACAAAAAAACACACTCAGAGACATTAAATTACCAATATATATGCCAATCGAAATTTATCATGAAATATATATCATCAACAGATGCAAAAATATTTCTTTTACTGAACATGGATTTATGTTTAATGTTGTTCAACTAGGAAGCTCACCCATAGGTTGAATTTTAAGATCCAACAGGGTTTAGGAGGAGTGATTTCTTCTCATAATTCGTATCTGCCAAGTCAGCCACCTCACAAGAATGTACATGTGATACCAGGTAGGATTCTATATGTGCATATAAAATTACATGTTCTGAATAGGCTACAGAGAAAGGGAGACAGGAATTTATATATTTATTAACTTTAAAAACACAAGGAGAACTATTTCAATTAAAAATTAACTAGATTTATAACACCTACCCTTCATAATGCAAATGGCAAGTCCAACTATACACCATGCCTTTTTTGAACTGCTTGTATTTCTATTCTGTTTGGGTTAGTTTTCTCCATCATATTAGGATTAGCAGTCAGAGTCTAGTAGTTTATGAGTTACTGTCAGGGATTAAGTATTTTGAATGGAAAATTGGAAAATGAATCTAATGTGTATGCATATATGTGCTACACAAAAATCTTCCCACTCTCATCCACAACAATGCCTTGACATTAACTTCGTCCCAAGTAAGACACAATTAGAGGAGAAAAGTTAGAAAATCTGTGAATGCATATGTGGAATGGAATATACTCAGGAGTTCACAACCTTGGAAGTGGTAGAGCAGTTTCCAAAAGTAAGGCACATGGTAAACACTCCACAAACATGGAGCTCTGCTGGCCTAAAGACTTCTTGATAAACTGCCTCTGAGGTTGGGCACTTGAAATATATGTTGTTGTCAGTAGCTTTAGCTTACTTTCTAGTGAGACCATCAAAGCTGGGTCTGCATCTATGTGACCTGGAGGACATTGTTTCAAATTTTCCAATGAACATGAGGCAGCAGTGCGAATACTCTCTTTGTAGTTAAACTATGGCCACTGGGAGCTAAGTGACTCACCGTGTGAACTGTGAAGCCATTTGGTCCTCCTCCACTTTTCGTGGTGGTTCTTGCTGCTGCACTGGGACTTTGGTATTTTCTTCATGAAATACAAGGAGATCAACTGGGACACAGTGCTGGAGGGAGTTCTGTCACATGTGGAGCTCACGGTCTGCATGTGAATGCACCAACCAGGATTTTATCCCACATGGGTTGCCCCTTTGTCCATAGCAACCTGATTCTGAACATTGCCTTGAAATCTCCCTATATAAAAAGATGCCTTTACATGGAAGGTTCTCCTGGCTGTACCATGTCAGTCACAAGCCATTTGGAAGCAAATGGCAGATCCACATAGCCCCACCACACATATTTTATCACACACCTTCACACCACTGCTCTAGGCCCACTAATTTGCAGGTTCCAACTTACTGGCATCTCTGTTCTACACAATATTCATGAAACCCAGTCAGTCAAGGCACTGTCTGATACACTCATGATCAGCAATAGGACATCCAAAGATTCTCCAGTGCCACCTGGTAATGGGAATTTCAAAAATTTCATGGTGTTTATCTAGCCATTTTTCGAGGATGAAGTTGGAGGAACGTTGGGTTTCAAAAACCATTCAATGTTGAGGAAGCTCATTTCAATGAAACTCTGGAGAACTCTCATAGGCAAGGCCTCCCAAAGAGTGGACAAAAGGTGACATGAAGCCAGTCCAATTGAAGTCTACAATGTGAGGTACATGTGTGTTTTAACTCTCAACTATGGCTGCCAAGACTTTAAGAAGAAAATCATGGATTATCTTGGCTGAGATTCCCAGTGCTCTGTGGCCTTGATCTAAGTTTATAAGGGCTACTTTCATGCGTGGCCTCCTAAAATCCCAACAAAACTCATGGCAATTCTTCTCTGAGGTCAGTTCCAGAACTCAGTCTCTATGTGGATTCACACCAGAGTTCAAGCCCAGGTAGACCCAGTGATTTCTTCCAATCGCCACACAAATGACCAAAATTTAAACGAAAACACTCCCATATGGCCCTCATCTTTTCCACATAGACACTCATCATAACCTCTAGCTGGAGGTTTCTATGAGGGGTGCTGGACAAGACAGTTTCCAAAATAAGCTCCCTTGCCCGTCATTTGCCTAAAGTCAGGGTGGCCTGGAAACCCTTCCTGTGAACCAGGAGTGATCAAATAGGCCTACCATTATTACTGTTCCACTTCTCCAATTTGAGGCCTACTGACTGTGGGGTTTAGATTCTTCATGTGGATTGGGGTCATGAGAAAACCCAAGGACCAATGGGCTAGACTCTGAAGGGCTTTGAAGAACTCATTTGACCCAAAGATTCCTATTCTCACCTTATGGAGGTCAGGAAACTTACAGAGGAAGGCGAGAGACTTCATCCATAATGAATGCTCTTTTGGCCATTTTGGTTTTGGATGCACACATGGCATCTTTCTTTAGATCCATCAGGTGCTGAGAATCTAAGCCACAGCCTCACACAGGGCCAACAGGCTGATTCAGACACATCCCTTTCGAAATCAATTACTCAAAGAGGGACAGGTGATGCCCATTCATTTGCATTAGAGAACTGTTTTATTCAGGCTTCACAACGGGGTGGCCTTGGCAAAGACCTTCCTGACATTTAGTGCTATAGAACAATAGGTAAGCAAAAGTCCCAAAGCAGGGTTTCTCCACTGAGACTTTTCCTGGTAACACTGATATCTGAGTTTTCTGAGATTCTCGCCATTCCCTTCAGCTATCCAGTACATGGCCAAGTCACAGAGCTTGGAGGTGGTACCTATCTTGGTCACAAAATCATGAGCCTATTCTGGAGAGTGGCCAGAATTCAGGAAGAAAACAGGAACTTAGGAAGATTGCAGGTCTTGCCCACAAATAAGGCAATCCACTGTCCTTTTATAAATTGGGCAGCGTGAATGTTGGGAAGCTTTCTCCTAGACAGGACACATCCATTGTTGCATTTTCTTTTGTAATGTCTACACTCACGGACAAAGTGGGATACACAGACATAGAAACACTTGCCTTGTCAAATGACTTAATAGAAACAGTCCACTCCAAAACAAACAAACCAACTTTCCTACGTATTCTCAGAACATGAGACAAAACCACAAACCCACACTCATTCCCACAAATGCACCTCCTTCCCCCAAGAAGGTCTGTTACTAACCGGAGTGTCCTCTGCCTGGTGAGCCATTCTTTGTTCACCCGAAATGGCCTGTCTGTTCTCAAATCTGGACTCCTTGGCCCACTCTGTGAAGTTGTCAGGAGCCAGCTTTGAGCCGCCACTACCTGCTTTCTCAGGAAAGACACCTCTTCAGATTTTTTCTGGCATTTGGCCATCTTCACATCTGTAGGTACCAAGAAAGACTGACTCTTTCCATGATAAATCCAAACAAGTGAGATCTCTGTGACTGTTACTGGGCCTGGCCCTGGGTGCCTGGTTTCCGGGATCCCAAGTTCAGAGAGTTCCATCCCAAAGAAGTGAGGTAGGTCACTTCCTTCATGAACTGAATGAGCTCACAGCCTTGGCAAACACTTTGTCCTAACAGTTTCTTCCTAGGGTCCCATGAGATGGAGGCTGCCCCTACTTCCTGTGACACTTTCACAAGTTAGAATGATATATCAACCATAGGTACTCGGGGAGAGATCTCCACACAGGCTTGGTTTTGTCCATTTTGTCTACATTAAAATGCGAGAGGCTTATTCAGACACATCTCTTCATCCTGACAAGGTTATTTGCCATGGAAAATGACTTTTGGTCTCTCAGGTCCTTCATAGCATTCTATATCTTCTTCAGGGATAATTTCTGCATGGATCTTTGAGATTCTCAGCAGGTGGAAGATCCCCTATATTCCTGTATTGTAAGACCAACTCTATCCCTGCACTGCTGTAAAGTTAGATTGAGGGAACAGTGTATGGTTAGTGTTAATATCATGTTCTATTTGGGTTAGGAATCATTCTGCTGGATGAATAATGGTATTGGGAACCTGAGATATTTACAAGAATATATAGGTGAAATATAAGTATGGAAACAGAAATCTAGGGAAGACTTGAAGCCAAGTAGGACATTGGGCCCTTGAGTAGCATACTTTGCTTTGAATTATATTCTGCACAGATGTCTCAGATAAATCGATATACAATGAAATAGGATCTTATACACTGGATGATTGAATAACATACAGAATATCCAATAAAAAAAGGGATAGTCTGTAGGATTAGCAAGATAGTCAGTAGATTTAGAAAGAAGAGTTAGTATAGCATTTGTACCAAAAGTTCTTTACAAATAAGGTTTCAGGTAGAGAGTGAATGTAAATGTCAGCACAATGACGAATTGGGGAAAATATGTAGGAAAGCAGATATAAATAGAGACATTAGGAAGTCAGTAAAAGTATAAAGTGTGTAATTTGTTTAGACATTTTCAACGGTTTGAGTCTGAATATATAATCTTAGGCAGAAACTAATATGTTGTCACAAATTGGATTGACTTTTGAGAGCATTAGGTAACCAGGACATGGATGTTTTTATTAATCCATGCTCACTTTTTATTTAGGCTTTTGTAAAATCATAAGTGTGACCTTTGCATTTTGTGTCCAGAATATTATTGTGATAAAATGTATATGTAGATCAGGTGACATGAGTATTCCTTCCACCATTTCTGGGAGCACTATTTTGAAGAAATATAAATTAGTATTGGGGGTACAAAGGGGTATAACCTGTGTCATAGAATATATTGATAATGCATCAATTGACCATCATGTGAATAAATAATATAACTGGTTCCACTTTAAATAATGGATTGAATTGATATCTGAAAATATAAAAGAAATCTCACATTGATATACAATCATTCACTACAACCAGTTATACATCTAATGGTAATATTATGGTTGTGGTTTATCCTGAAAGGTGTCTGAGTTTTGTTTCAAAAGTGATTATGGAAATCAAAAATAATGTGTTTGGAAAGAAGTCTCATGAAAAGAATAGTCAAGAAACCTGTAAGAATACATGTGTTCTCAAGCAGGAAGTGATTGAACATTATATATCATACTATATATAATGTGCATAAACTGCAGAAATAGTAATGTACCGGTGATGAATAAAAATGAACATCAAAATACACATCATGTCCCATAGGAATCTACTTGCATTGATGTTAATCTGGGTCAGTTACTGTAGAAATATTAGGATTTTTATGCACCATTCACTGAAGTTACTTTTCAGTACTAGGAAAAAAGTATGTATTTAAGTTGGATGAATATTTCTGAGAACAATCTTGTGAAAATTTGATTATAAATCCACATAAATCACAAAAAATTATGAACACAAAAGTCACATGGACATTAAAATGTAGCAATATATATGCCAATTTAAATCCATCTTGAAATATATATCATCCACTGATCCAAAACTATTTATTTAATGAACTTGAATTTATGTATAATGTTGTTCAGCTAGGAAGCTCCCCCATAGATTTAATTTTCTGTTCCAACAGTGTTTAGGAGGAGTGATCTCCTAAATGTGTATGCAAATATGTGCTACACAAAAATCTTCCCACTCTCATCCAGAACAATGCCTTGATATTACCTTCGCCCCAAGTAAAACACAGTTGGAGGACAAGAGTTAGAAAATCTGTGAATACATATCTGGAATGTAAAATGGTCAGGAGTTCACAACCTTGCTGGTTGTAGAGGAGTTTCCAAAAGTAAAGGACAGGCTTGATAGACCCAACCTGATCTTTTATTAGAATTGGGAGCCATCTTGCCAGAAAGCAGTGAAAAGATAATTTGGGCTTTACTATAAATTACTGCAAATTCTGAACCTGCTTGGAATGCGTGCCCGTGCCTTGAACTCATCCATGCCTGGCTCTCTGACCAGATAACAGTGCTCTCTGAAACATTAGTGACACCTAATAAATATTGGCCTTCCCAGGCCAGACAACGACCCTCTCTGAGTCTCTAATGGTCCTCATAATTTCTGATGTTGGGGCCAGCAAAAAAAATGTAAACTACCATTAGTGTGATGCTTTCAAAGTTCTGTTATCTGTAACCCCCTTTTTGTGTAACTTTCTGGGCTATATAGCTGGGCTGTAGGAAAGGTGGTGTTGCTGTCTTGTTCCCGCCATTTTTGGAGGGAGAGGCAGCCTGGCCGGTTTTAATAATAAGCTTGCCTTAATTTGATTTTAATTGGAGTCAGTGGTCTTTTCTTGCATCCTAGTCCAACATTTTGGAGTTCCCCAGTGAGATGACCCTGCCCGACCAGATCACAAGGCCAGACTGCTGAAAATTCTGAAGCTGGCCTTCCCTCCAGGGCTACGGGCTGGGGAGCCACTCTAGGGGGTGCACAACTTGAGATGTTCCAAGGCCTTGGAGTGAACCGTCGGTCTGGGGAGCACTGCAGTGAACCACCGCACTGAAACTATTAGCAAGCACCTGGTGGAGGAGGCCTCCATAGGTTAGTGGCACCTTGGTAACATCTTATATCTGGTTAAGGGAGATCTCTTCTAATGACAGAGAGGTGGCCTGGGGAGGCTCACATACACTCCTGTCCAGGACAGTAATGAGAATCGTTCTGTCCTCTGTTCCGTTCTGTAGGGAATTCCTTTCAAGGTTAGAGAGGTGCCGAGGGACACGCACGTGCTCCTACCCCAGAGCTTTAGCAAGACATTGAATTGCTCCTCTGTTTTTCTGTTTTGGCACCGGGATTCTGTTTTTTTTTTTTTTTTTTTTTTTTTTTTTTTTTTTGTGTGTGTGTTTTGTTCTGTATTCTATATGTTTTTTTGTTTTTGTGCATTTTGTTTTGTGATTTCTGTGATAAAATCTTAAGGATATTGAACGTGAAAATGGGTAACAAAGCAAGTAAGCCTGACACCCCTTTGGACTGTGTTTTAAGGAACTGTGATGAACTTTACCACCATTTGTTAAGCAGAATGAGAGAAGCCCCTAGCTGGCTGCCTGGAGCACACCCAGTGCAGATGGCAATGCCTGCTGGGGAATGAAGAACTGAGTATCTCCCAGCATCTGCCAAAGCCCTGTTTATTCAGGGAATTCCCTCCTTCGTTCCCTGCACTGTAAGGATAATGCCGCCTCTGTCTTCTTAAAAAAAAGAGAAAAACAAAAAGGGGACACTAAATGCAGTAAAGTCACCATGGAGACACTTTATTTTACATTTCAGGTTGCTCCTCTGTGAAAACATTTGGTCCCCTTGTGGGGACATCTGTGGTGCCACTGGGGAAGCAGATTTTTCTCTTATTTGCTCTGTTTTAAAGGGTTCTGTCTGTCAGCCATTGTCTGGAGTTCATTTCTGCCTGTCTTGTGCCTTTTTTCTGGCCCTTTAAGACATGTGCAATAATGTGTTAATATTATAAATTGTTTCTTGGAAATGGTCTTAGCTGAATTTGTGTCTAAATGATGATGTTTCATTGTACCAATCTGGTATCTGAATGGGTTTTTGAAGCATTTCACAATCTTGCAGTTAAAAGTCGGGTTTAGGTAATTGTTTAGTTTAGGGTTTCAGATAATTCATGCCAGAGAACATAAATACTTAGGATGGAAAACTAAAGAACTCTACTTCCAAGTTGGCAAGTAACTTCCCAATCATTCAGACTTTTTTTCACCAATTTTAAATTAGGTAGCCTGGGAAAATGTCACTGTGTGTACCAGTGCATTAATTTGGACAAGGATACTAAATCATAGTATGATATCTGTTGACAAAACAACTTGTGAAGATATAAAATTTTGTGAATTGTATCTTAAACTTGTATCATAATTTTCAACATCCTAACCTGAAAATAATGGTTAAAATACCTTAGGCCTAAGGTTTCTGCTCAGAATAGCCATTTTTTCCTGCTTCTTCCAGACCTCAGCCAGGGATTATTTTGAAATGCAAATGAAAGAAGCCTGTAAGCTTAGTAGGAGACTTATTTGAGGCCTAAGGAAAAAAAAAAGTAAAATGTATGGTATTTACTTATTACTGGCCAGTCATTTTTTCTAGGACTCATATTTTTTTTCTTAGATTCTTTATTTATTTTTTGAGCTCATGATTTTGCTCCTACAGACCTAGGTTAATGTTTTTCTGATCAGTAATATCTTTGACCAACTGTGGAATTTTTAAATCATTGCAGTGGAGATTTCACCTGTGAAAAGCTACAAGGCCTTCACTTTTATTATGTGTGCACAATTTGTTATGTGTTGTATGTCTATATATGTATACATATGTCCGTATATCATATATATGATACACAAATTAACATATATAAGGAGCACTCATATTACAAAGCACTCATAAAAACAGTTTTAAAAAGTGGATCCAAAGATCTTTAATTCACGTGATTTAAATGTTTCAATTTAAATTGGGTAAACTGATAAATATAAATTTCTTTAAATTTAAGCTTACAAGTTTTTCTAGGTGTTCAAAAATCAAATAAAGTATTAATGTCTACAAAAGGTCTAATATGCCTATGTTCCAGGACTTTTCTTTCAATCAAAAAAATGGCTTACACTGTTCAAAACATTTGTCTAATATTTTGATAAATAAGTAAAGTAAATTTGATATGGGATTACTCATTCATGAGTACTTTTGTTTGATATCTGATTGATATACTAAGGTCTGTATAAGTTTGTACTAAAGTCTGTATAAGATTGTAAAAATCAGTCATGTGTTAAAGAGACAAAAATTTCTTAAACATAAGTTTACCCATAACATTTAGTTTATTAAGATTTAAATTTTCTAGAGCAGGCAACCATAAAAATTAAACAACTGTTTAATTAAGAACTGTTATTTTAGAGCACTGTACTGCCATTTCTTTAAAAGCTAAACTTGGTTAATGTAGAAACATCAATGTAATTGTGATGCTATTAATGTGCTCATATCTTCCAGTTATAAAACTCTATAAGGTAGAAACTTTAAAAGAGCATTATATCAAGCAGGTGTTCTGAAGTTGTATGGTAAATAAAATATATATTGGGGATTTATTTACCTGTTATCAATAATATATGTAAAGTTTTATGTTACTTTTTACATTGTGGAACAATTTAAATGTATTTTTAAGTTAATGAGACCCTAATCTATGTAAAGGTTAAAATCTTTCAGCCGTACTTTAATTCATGTTTTAAATGTGATATCATATGGTGTGAGCTAATGTTCATGTGACCTCAAAAAATTTATGTAAACTTTGTAAAATGATATTTAAAAAACAAAGATCAGCTTTAGAACTAAAGCATTTAAGGTTTATAAGGAGCCCTGCTTACCTGAGATAAGACTCTGTGTCCCATCTTACTACATGTGAGAATGACTACGAAAGCAGTAGGTCAGATTTTATTTCATTTAAAGTTATGTTCAAATTTTTTTTTCTGTCAAGATTACTAGGATCTCAAAAAGATGATATAATATATAACTCACCTAAAAAATTCAGGGTAGCTATTACATGAACTAAGTATTTTTACTCTTGTTAAAAAAATTTTATTTTTTAATTTCCTTATAAGTGATCTAAAGATTTCCTGTTGGTGTTTTACAGAAGTGTTGCTTTAAGAACACAACATGGGTTAATTTAAGATAATAAGTCATCAACTACAAGACAGACAGAATAATAAGATCCCAATTAATAATATATAAATAATTATAAACTTATAGACATTAAAGCACAGTACTCTTAATATATGGCTGTTAAAATTCATTTGCTGGTTGTTTCAGATTAGGATTGAAAATTAAAGTTAAATAAAAAGGTCCAAAAAAAAACGATATTTGACTCTTGCCCTCTGAGTCAGTCTGAATCCAGGGAACAAGGGATTTCTCTATGAGCTTTGCAACTCTGGGCCACATAACCTCCCGATCAGAGAGATTAATGAGACCACTGGAGAACAGAAAGCCAATCAGTGCATTTGCTACAAAGAGGTGAGTCATCAGGAAAGGGAGACATCCCTGATGCTTCTGAGGGAAGCCACATGGTCAAGCAAGACCTGGACCCACATAGCTCAAATTGCACTAGCAGAACTGAGAAGCTGCTCTCAAGTATCCCAAAAAATGACTCCCATAAAAGCTCAGCTGACTGCTAACAATAGATAGAAACAAAAGTCAGTTTGACTGCTTCATCTTAAACACTTAGCAAAGACAGTTAAAACCAAAATACAGCCAATCCTGGGCATTTTAAATAATAATAATAATAATAATAATAATAATAATAATAATAATAATAATATTTTAAGGTATACACTTTATGTTAGCCTCCCAAAATAAGTAAAACTGTTGGCTACAAAGAAGGATTCTCAGAGAGGAATGCCTGATAACTATAAAAATAGACTATCAAGAGGAGCTTCCAGAGGCAGAAGTTTTTAGTTTAAGGCCTACAGATATTCCTAACCTACACAGGTAGGCTTGGTGTTTGCTAGTACAATTATCCAGCCCTGAGTAACAGAATTAAATGTTTCTCTATTAAACACAGAGGTCATACTAGTGAAAGGATTCTGCAAAATCAGATGACATTAAATTATTAAACTGTATATTATGGGGAGGGACAACTGTATCACTAAAAGTTAAATATTAAGTTCACAGTCCTGATAATTGGGGATATTAAAGACTGGTGAGGGTACTTCATACAGTGACATGATAAAGCTACTGCAACATTTATTCAATACTCATGTTTTTTGTTTCTCTCATAGAAGAACCCATCCCCAGATGACTTTACAACCTGTTCTTCCTCAACAAGACTTCAAAAAGAACTGACTTCAAAAAGGCAACTCATGTCCCTCACGCCATGCACACTCATGTCACCCTTTCTCAGCTGAGAAAAAGCCAAAATGAGAGACGACTCTCTACTTACACCAATGGAGCCAAAAATAAATAGACTATCAATATAAGTAATTAATTAAGTCAGGTAATATCAGGGAGACTGGTTTTCGGTGAGTTCTAAAAATTTGGTGACTGTTAACTGAGGGATTAAAATTTCCTCAGTGCTTTTCCACTAACCTATCAAGAATTACAAAGGGACACATAAGAAAAGGGGGGAATGATACACCCAACCTTACCTTTTATTAAAATTGGGAGCCATATTGCAACAAAGCCATGAAAAAATCATTTTGGCTTTACTGTAAATTACTGCAAATTCTGAACCTGCTTGGAATGACTGCCCGTGCCTTGAACTCACCCGTGCATGGCTCTCTGACCAGATAGCAGCCCTCTCTGAAACTTTGTCACACCTTATAAATATTGGCCTTTTGTGGCCAGACAATGACCCTCTCTGAGGCTCTAATGGTCCTCATAAATTTTGATGTTGGGGCTAGCAAAAAAAAAAAATGTAAACTCCCATTAGTGTGATGCTTGTCAGAGTTCTATTATCTGTTACCCCATTTTTGTGTAACTTTCTGGGCTACAAACCTGGGCTGTAGTAAAGGTGGGGTTGCTCTCTTGTTCTCGCAATTTTGGGAGGGAGTGGCAGCCCAGCCAGTGGAAATAATAAGCTTACTTTAATTTGATTTTAATTGGAGTCAGTGTTCTTTTCTTACATCCTGGTCTAAGAGGTAAACACTCCACAAACATAGAGCTCTGCTGGCCTAAAGACTTCTTGAGAAACTGCCTCTACTTTAAATATATTTTGTTGTCAGAAGGTTTAGCTTCTTTTCTAGTGAGACCATCAAAGCTGGGTCTGCATCTATGTGAATGGAGAGCATGGTTTCTTATTTTCCAATGAACATGAGGCAGCAGTGCTGAATTATCTCTTGGTAGGTAAACTGTGGCCATTGGGGGCTAAGTGTCTCCCTGTGTGGACTGTGAAGCCATTTGATCATCCTCCATTTTTGTGGTGTTTCTTGGTGCTGCACTGGGAGTTTGGTATTTGCTTCACGAAATACAAGGAGTTCAACTGCGACACAGTGCTGGAGGGAGTTCTGTCATGTGTGGTGGGTCAGAAACTGCAGGAGAATGCACCAACCAGGCTTCTATTTCACATAGCTTTTTCCTTGACCATACCCACCTGATTCTGAACATTGCCTTGAAACCTCTCCATATAATAAGATGCCTTAACATGTAAGGTTCTGCTGGATGCACCATGGCAGCCAAAAGGCATTTGGAAGTCAATTGGAAATCCACACGGCCCCACCTCAGATATTTTATCACACACCTGCACACCACTGCTCTGGGCCCACTATTCAGCAGTGCAAATTACTGGCATCTCTGTTCTTCACCATTTTCATGAAACCCAGTCAATCAAGGCACTGTCTGGTACACTCATGATCAGCAACAGGAGATCCAAAGGTTCTCCAGTGCCACCTGGTCATGGGAGTTTTAAAAATTTCAGGGTGTTTATCTAGCCACTTTTCAAGGATGAAGTTGGAGAAACTGTGGGTTTCAATTCATTCAGGAACCATTTAATGTTGAGGAACCTCATTTCAATGAATGCTCTGGAGAACTCTCAAAGGCAAGGCTTCCCAAAGAGTAGCCAAACGGTCACATGAAGCCCAGCCCATTGAGGTCTACAATGTGAGGTCCATGTGTGTTTTGACTCTCAACTATGCCTGTCAAGTCTTTCAGAATAAAATCATGTGATATCCTGGCTGAGATTCCCAGTGATCAGTCGAAAGCCACCCTTGGCCTAGATTTCAGTTTCCAAGGGCGACTCTCATGCGTGGCATTCTAAAATCGCAACACAATTCATGACAATACTTCTCTGAGGTCAGTTTCAGAACTCAGTCTCTAAGGGGAATCATACCAAAGTTCCAGCCCTGGTGGATCCAGTCATTTCTTCCAACTGCTACACAAATGAACACAATTAAAACCAAAACACTCCCACATGGTCCTCACCTTCTTCCATATAGACACTCATTATAACCTCTGGCTGGAGGTTTCCATGAGGGGTGCAGCACAAGATGGTATCCAAAACAAGCTCCCTTGTCCCTTATTTGCTTAAAGTCAGCTAGGCCTGGACAACATTCCTGTGAACCAGGAGTGATAAAATAAGCCTGGGCTTAATACTGCTCTGCTTCTCCAATTTGAGGCCAACTGACTGTCAGGTATAGATTCTTTATGTGATTTGGAATAATGAAAAAACCCAAGCTCATATGGGCTAGCCTCTCCAGGGCTTTGAAGAACTCATTTGACTCAAAGGATCCATATTCTCTTTTGATGGAGATCAGAAACCTATCAGAGTAAGGCAAGATACTCCATACACAGTGACTGATCTTTTTGCCATTTTGGTTTTGAAAGCACACATGGAATCTTTCTTTAGTTCCAACAGGTGCTGAGAATCTAAGCCACTGCCTCACACAGGGCCAAGTGGCTGATTCAGACACATCCCTTTCCAAAGCAATTAAGCAAAGATACACAGGTGATGACCATCCATTTCCATTTGAAAACTGTTTTCTTAAGGCTTCACAAATTGGTGGACTGAGGCAAAGACCTTACTGACACTCAGAGCAACAGAAAAATAGGTAAGCAAAAGGCCCAAAGCAGGGTTTCTCTACTGAGACTTTCTTTGTCACACTGTTATCTGAGTTTTCTGAGATGCTTGCTATTCCCTTCAGCTATCCAGTACATGGACATGTCACAGAGCTTGGAGGTGGTACATATCTTGGACAGAAAATCATGAGCCTACTCTGGAGAGTGGCCAGAATTCAGGAAGAAAACAGGAACTTCAGAAGATAGTGGGTGTTGCCCGTCCCTAAAGCAACCTGCAGTCCACTCATAAATTGGACAGGATGAATGTTGGCAAACTTTCTACTAGACAGGACACATCCATTGATGCATTATCTTTTATAATGTCTACAACCACGGACACAGTGGGATACACAGGCATACCAACAATCACCTTGTCAAATGACTTACTATAAACAGTCCACTCCAAAACAAACAAACCGCCTTTCTTACCTATTCTCAGAACATGAGACTAAACCACAAAATCACAACCACACCCACAACGACACCTCCTTTATTCAAGTAGGTCTGTGACTAATTGGAATGTACTCTGACTGATGGGCCATACTATGTTTCCTTGAAATGGCCTGTCCTTCTCAGATCGGGTATCCTTGGCCAACACTGTGAAGTTTTCAGGAGCCAGTGGTGAGCCACTACCTGCTTTCTAAGGAAATTCCCCTTTTCAGAACTCTCCTGGCATTTGGCAATCCTCACATCAGTAGGTACCAAGGAAGACTTACTCTGTCCTTGGTTATTCCAAACAACTGAGCCCACTGGGAAAGAAACTGGGACTGACTCTGGGTGCCTGGCTTCCTGGATCCCAAGTTCAGAGAAATCCGTCATCAAGGAAGAGAGGTAGGTCACTTCATTCAGGAACTGAATGAGGTTACTGCCGTGGCAACCACTTTGTCCTAACAATTGCTTTCAAGGGTCCCATGAGATGGAGGCTGCCCCTACTTCCTGTGACACTTTCACAAGTTAGATTGGTATATCAACCATTGGCACCTGGGAACAGCTCTCCACACAGGCCTGGTTTGGTCCATCTTCTCTACATTAAGAAGAGAGAAGCTGATTCAGACACAACCCTTCATCCTGAC